>NW_013546876.1:0-32655 GCF_000711695.1 Tilletiaria anomala UBC 951 | reverse complement strand
CGAGCCGTACGAGTCGTTGTTGTTTCCCGAGCCGTACGATTCGTTGTCTTTGTTGCCCTGAAGATTCAAGAGGACATTGCAACGTCAGGTGAGAGGGCCATCAGCATTGGAAGGAATCTACGGAACGTACCAAGTTGCCGCCAAAGCCCGCCTGGTTGATCAGGTCCCTGCCTGTGTCAGAGTTGGCGAACTCCTGCAGGAGGCAGGACAGCGTTGGGTTCAATACGCGGGTCAGCTAGCTGTACCTGGCGCAACAATAGGTTGTGCCCCATCAACTGACCTTGGCCCTGTTCAGAAGGTTATCCATGGTGGCGAGAGTGTGTAAAGTGGAAGTGGTGGGGATGCTAGATTGCGTTGAAGTGGGGATTCAATGCTGTGCGAGTCAAGGCGATGGTGCAACGTGCTCGCAGGGAAGGGGCTGCAAGCCTTCCTCTATATATACATGCCACGCTCCACAAAAGGACAAAGCAGCAACAAGCAACGAAAGCCACCCGGATACCCGCTCATTGTCGGCGTGAGGACGACGGAAGGCGAGATTGCGGTAGATTAGTAGGTAGGATGGCCCATGCGCAGGCCGCAGTACACCAGAGCGTCGAGAGACGAAGAGAGCGCTGACATGAGAGTCACGACTGGACCTAGTGTGCAGCAGCCTCACTATTGATCCGGAAGATGATGATTGCATGATCCGTGCAGAGGGCTCTGGCCAGGCCTCGCCAGCGGTCAGAAGCATGGGCACTGGGCGGCGCCGTTCCAGTGATTCGTGCCAGGATAACTGCTGGCTCGTGCGCGGTGCAAATATTCGGTCTCCGTCATACGTGGCGGCCAGGCTTTCGGAGCGAGATGGCGCCGATGACGCGCTGCCTCCTTCCCGGAGGCCGGCAGTGCCCGCAGCGCACAAGGCTTGCTGGCTGGTCGGCGGCTTGACAATGGGCCGTGGCAAGTGAGGGGGCGGAGGAGTGAGAGTGAGTTGTGCCCGACGGAGCGAGTGGCAGGAGGCTGGGAAGGGTTGACAAATGCAGGGAGGATGTCGACCTCCACAACACGTACACTGATACAGAGAGTGACATTCTGATTCGCATCCAAAGAAGCTACAGGGAGAGCCCAGAGGATAGAGCCAGACCCTGTACCCTGCCATGCGCCCCCGTGACATGGCCGAATCATATCCACGTATGCATCGTATGTACTCGGGTCGATCCACGACTTGCTTGCCGACTTGCCGAAGGGCGTGGACACTCCTGTCAGCTCGAGGGACCACTCCCCTCCCCTCGCCGTGCAACTCGACAGTCGACGGAGATGGTTTGACGAACACTGGTCATTCTTCTAACTCGTCGTTAGCCCAGCGCGGACTGTGGGAGTGTGGCGTGCTTGTTTTCTCTTTGCCCTTTTCAAGAGTTCACACGATGATCTTGCAGCGCATAGCCTCCGCAGTCGGTACTTGTCTACTCACTGTCGTCATTGCGGGCGGCGGCACTTTCATTGTGATTGAGCTCCCTCTGAAAAGTGGACAAATACGCAGGCACGGGTTGGGGGTCGTCACGTCGGCTGCCGTCCGCCTCGGGTCAGCCACTGCTGGCAACTGCACTCATCCTTCTCGAGTCGTCCACCTTTGTATTCACCCCTTGCAAGGTCCAATGCATCACTTTACCACCACAAAAGCATGCATCATCGAGAGCGCGTCGCGTCGTATGCTGTGTTTTGCATGAGCTCCCCTCTTCTCAGAACTGTCACCGTTCGCCGCCAGCAGTACCTTTCGTCTGTCACGTTTCACGCTCCATGTCCGATATTCAAGGGGCAGGCAGGGGCTAGGCGGGTCCTCTATGGGCGGCTAAATGGGTATACCGCTCGATTTAGATCAGACAGGGAAAGAAATACATGCAAGCTTCGCGTGCAAGGCGTGTGTGAGATGGTATGTGATGAGTATACCAGCAAGGCAAGAAGAGTTCCGAAATGGCGCACGTATCACGCCTTGAGGCGCTTGCTCCGTGGCCCTGACCCAGCAGCGACGTCCACGGCGGCGGCGGTGAAGGCCGTTGCGCTGGCCTTCATATCCATATGAGAGCGCTTGATGGCGCCCAAGCTTGTGTCGATGGCGTTCATGTCGTCGTCCTCGCCGAAAACGTAGTCGTCTTCTTCGTCTTTGTCTAAAGCAGGCGCATCTGTTGCTCCAGCTCCAACAAAGCCAGCACTCTTCTTGCTCGCCGCTGCAGCCTTGCCTCCGCTGGTGCCCGTTGCATGCGTGCCACGCGGTACGTTGAGGCTCTTGCTGAGATCCTGCAACGCACCGCCGCCACCGCTGCCGCTGCCTGGCACGGCCAGCACATGCGATGCGATGGATGTCGCTGTCGTGTCACCTGGCGCAGAGGAGTTGTGGCTCGTGTGGCCGGCGCCGCCGGTGACGACGCCCGGGAGGAAGTTGCGAAGCGTCGAAGCCATCCGGCCGATCTCTGAACCGCGCGGACCCGTCATGGTCGCTTGCGACGAAAAGGATGCATTCGCGTTCAACTGCACAGACGAGCGCGCAGAGCGTATGCCAGACTGCGATGCCAGTTGGAGTGTGCGGTTAAAGTTGTACTGGCGCTTGCTCGGCGTCGACCCCAGAGGTGCGTATGGCCGGAGGCCTTGCTCCAGCTGAGACATAACGTCAGAACGGATCTGCGTAGTGCACAATTCGACTTCTTGGGCCTTCGCAAGCATGCTGGCAGAGTGCAACATCAGTTCTCCTCGGCACGTCTCTGCGAGTTTGGATGCAGCGTCTAACGATCCCTCTGCATGAGCGACACCGCTGCCAACAATCTCTCTTGCCATCTGAGCGATCGACATGGCGCTTCCGTGGCCTTGATCTAGCGCGCTTGAAACATCAGCCCGTCCTGAAAGAGCGCAAGACTTGCGTAAGCTGTGTCCGGATGTGGAACGCAGTTTGCAGCTCATAGCTCACCACATGCTAGCTGCTCCTGCAAACCCACTGCGCCTCTTGCTAGGTGTGACACCTGGTCTTGCAGAGCGTTCGAAACGGTCTGCTCCAAGCCGTGCATTTCGCCTTTAAGGCTCCTCTCATGTGTCTTGAGCGTGGAGTGAATCTCCTCGTAGCCCTTGCGCAACACACCCTGCCGGCCGTCGAGCTCGTTCCAGAGCGCTTCACACTCGGCTTGAATGACATCGACCTCGCTTAACCTACTCGCGCGATGCTCGGCGCTCCGCGCAGCGTGCTCGATCAGTCGCGTCACTCTCGCTTCTCTGTGTGCCTTGGTTCTCCTGCTGATTGCTACGAGATGCTCGACGACCTGTTCCAGCCCAGAATCCCAGTCTGCAATTTCCTCTGCTTCTGTCGCCTGCTGCTGCTCGAGCGTGTCCTTCCACTCTTTTGCAGAATTATCGATGCGTGCTTTGAGGTCGTCAAGCTCTCCCTTAAGCTGCGCGAGATGCTGCCCGACGAGCGTGACGATCTCGTCGGCATTAGCCGTTGAAACTCGCGCAGCTTTCTCAACCTCTTTGCGATTGGCTCGAAGATGATCCGAGAGCTGTGAAAAGAGCTGACTCGTCGACTGCTCGTACTTAGCCAGAGTCTCTTCACCCTCTTTCGCGATGCTTCCCAGCAGGCTGGAAAGAGCATCGCAGAGCTGTGCTAGGGCACCATCCGTTGACCCCCGCTGCTGATGCAGAGTCTGCATGATGCTATTGATCGCCTCGGCGTGCCCTTGCAGCGTCGCTTTTCGAGCATTCTCCTCCTCTGTGCGCTGCGCTGCATAGCTCGACACAGACTCGCTACTCCGTTGACAGAAGCTGTCGGTGCTGGTGGTAATGACCAGAGCGCTATTTTCAATTTCTGAAAGGTGTGACTTCAGACTGAGCTGGTACGCCATGATGCCAGAGAAGATGTCCTTTTCGCTGCTCGTTTGACGAGCTGGATGAGCAGATATAGTCGTCAGTCAGAACCTTGCATGAACCTAAAACAATTGAACTCACCGATCTTAGCGATAAGACCCTCATTGTCAGCTACACTCCTTGCTCCGTCTGCCTGCAGCTCTTGTGCAGTCATAAATAGTATCCGTTCGCTTTCAGACAAGGCCTCCACTCTGCTATGCGCGGCGCTGAGCTCCTTCCGTAAGCTCCTTGCCTCTGCTTGACTCTTCTCCAGCGCGCTCCTCAGCTCAGTATTCTCCGCCTGCCTCTTGACATCTCTCTGAGCCATATGCTCCACCTGCTCAGCTATGCTCGACACCTTACTCTTTTCCACCTCGACCTCGCGCTTAAACTCGTCTCTCTGCCGTTGTGTCGCGTCGTGGTCACTAAGCATACGCGAGTAATTCTCCTCGCTGATGTACCGCCCGCTCTGCTGAATGCAGGCACGGAGATCGGCTTGCAATACCTTGACCATATTCTCGAGATCCTTGACCAGCGCAGGGCGATTGAGCTTAGCATTGAGCTCAGGGCGGTTTTTGATGGATTTTGCTCGCAGAGCGTAGTCGAGCGTAGAAAGTGTTTCTTCGACATTGCTCTTTGCCTGCGAAACGGTGGCAATGATTGAGGTCTTGTGGCCGCCACCAAGCGAGTCCTGGAGCAGTCGCGTCAAGTTGGATTCCCTGCAGAAGCGCAGGCCATCAGCAAGATGCAAACGCTTCGGTAAATACGCTTCATGTGGCTTGCCTATATGGGACGTGAGCACTGCCCTCTACAAGTGCATTGATGACCCTCCCGAGCGTTAGCAAGCTCTTGTTGATCATCCCTGCCTCGCGAGCTCCCTTCTCCTTTGCGCCTGATCGCTCGATGCTTTCGGAGCCTGCCAAATCAACCAAGTATAACTTGCCCACTTTGAGAAGGTCGTTGTCTTTCGCGTTCGGTGACGTGTCACGAGTGTAGACGGTGAGTGTGAAGATGGAATGCGAGCGGCTATCGAGCGACGCGCGAGGCTGAAGGTCAATAGCAATATCATTAAACGTACTATGGCCTTGCTCCTACGCACCTGGACACGTCATTGCAATTCGTGGCTGCCACTTGGCGCCTTTCACTCCCTTGTCGTAGCAGCTTCAAGCCTTCTTCAGCGCTAGAAATCGGTGTCTCCCACACACCCTGTACCTGGGGGCCATCTTTAGACTCGAAAATCTTGAGGTTGCTGCTTCCTCCTTTCCCTATGCCTGTGCTGGCACCAGGGGCCGAAAAGTCCGGCGAGAGGAGATCACGTAGGTCCTCATTGTATAGCTCGAGGAATGTCGCCCGCACGCTCAATTCACGCTCTTTGTCCATCTCCACCTGGTGGAAAAGGCGATCAAGGGTGCGAGGGATGATGCCAGCGTCAAAATGAAAGGTGCCTTTGGATTCGAGGTTACCTTCCATCGTATGTCTGCGAAGTGTTGTCAGCACGCTTCCGCCCGATATGCTGTTCATGCCAAATGTGTACTCACGTTTTGCCTGTTCCAGTCTGGCCATATGCAAAGATAGTGCACTTGTAGCCGTTCAACACGTCATTAAGGATGGGAACTACGACATCCTGATACACAAGCCCCTGGTCTGCGTCCGGTCCAAACACCCCATCGAACGTGTACGTCCTCTCTTGTCCGGGATCAGAGGCGAGCGCTGCAGCTGCAGCCGCGGACGAAGCTGATGAGACGACAGGTTGGTCCAGTGCGACGTGGATCTGATGCCCCCTTGGCCCGGCTGTGGAGAGGATTGAGTTTGTCACGGGTGGCTCGCTCGAAGCGTGTCCTCTGAGAAGGAATAGGGGTTAGACCATCTCCAAGTCCGACGAGTGACGCGCTTTGCCTAACCTCACCTAACACGGACGAATACCTTGATGCCTTCCCCTTCGCGCCTCTCACGCGTATCTGCACTCCCTGTGGCACCTCCATGACTTGAAGAAGGACCGCTGCCGGCACCCTTCGATGAACTTGCAGCGCCAGAAGTCGATCTGATTCCAAGCACAGTAGACGGCCGGCCCAGGTTCGACGAGCTGCTCAGAGGCGGCTTAGCGCCTCGGACTGATGTTGATGCAGTCGGCGCGCGTCCCAGCGTCGACGACGAGGGCACTCTTTTCAACGGCGGCATGGCTCTGAGCGTCTCGCGCAGCACTATCCAAGCGCCTCGCCAAGGAGTCGAAGACACTTCGCGAGCGTTTATTAGCACTAGATGTCTGCGACTCGTTGCGGTACGAGGATCAGGGCATATGGATGGCGTGTATGTAGTGAAAGGGGAGAAGTTGGATGGAGACTTGTGAGCTTTTGGCAGGGAGTCGCGACTTTCTGTGTTGCCTCGCTCCAGCGTGAACCTCGACGCGTCGGCTATTGTCACGTGACAGCGCCTCGCGTTTGCCCTACGCCCATTTCTTCTCTGCCAACTTTAAAATTTCCTTCACTTTCTTCTTGCCTCTTGACTCCATCTCTCTTTTTCACCACCAGTCAAAGGTCTGAGGTTCATACTTAGTCATTGCGGCAGAAGCCCATCAGGCTGCTCAATTCCAACAACGACGCGTTTACCTCTTCCAAAGAGTAGAGACAACGCGTGATGTGCATGTGGTGCTCCAGGTCGCAACGATGGGAGATGTTATCGACGACGTGAGCGGCCCATGATGCTCTCAGAGCGAACCTCCTTATGTCGTCGTACATTTCGCACCGTCGCAGGCTCTGAGCTAGCCTTATACATCATGGTGTCACAATTTGCACGGCCTACACTCACAAAAGCTGCAAGCAGCATCCTACAAGACCACGCTCTATATGTTCGCAGTGATTTTTCTGCCCGCAACACTCCATCGAGGTGCTTAGCGGTTCCTGGTACACTGCAAGAATAATGCTGAATATTGTATTCCGCAAGTCGGTGCGGCCGATTAAGCGGCATTGCTATCCAGGCAGCTGGCCTTAGATCGCTGGAGATTGGGCTTAGCTGTCTGGTGGCTTAAATCGACAGACATTTCTTACATCTCTCTGTATTGTGTATTATCAAGCCTGATGGCATACTTTGAATTCACATATGTACATCTCACAGTATGATGGGATAGGATGGGCGCTTTGGCTTGTACACGAGAATTCGAGCCCTTCCCCTTGCTATGCATGTATTGTTAAGATCTGAAGGATGAGATGGTCACTGTTCCAGCCATAGCGGTCATCATGAGCTCGCTTTAGGAAGGAAGCGGCCACCAGCCACACGTGCGCGTTAGGCCGGAGGAGCTCAAGGCGACCGAAAGTTGATGCGAAACCCAATCAAGGAGCGCATCCAGCGATATATTTCGCCACAGTGTAGAACCTGGCCCTGCAAAGCCCATGTCAGCATTTCGGATCGCTTCACAGCTGCACTTCACCCATTCTCCTCTTGGCCTCGGCTTGACTCGCACTTCGTTGTTTCCCCACCGTGCCAAGTTCTCCGAAGTCGCCATTCGCACCATGACGGACCTGCCTCACACGCCGCTAAATCACTTTTTGCGCACCACACGCGAGGCACTCCTGACTGCGACGTCACGAGCACAAGCTGGTGGTCTTCGTGTTGTCATGGGCAACGAAGCCGGAGATCTCGACTCACTCGCGTGCGCGATTGCATTCGCCTACCTCTCGCATCAACGCACACCGGCCGACAGACCGTGGCTCCCTCTCGTTCAGACGGCGCAAGCAGACTTTAAACTTCGCCTCGAAAACCAGCTTGCGCTCAAGGCTTGCTTAATTGACGAACAGAACGTCATCTCCTTGGACGACTTTACACGATGGGAAGAGGCTGAGAGAAATGAGGGTAGAGTCGAGGCTGCACTTGTAGACCACTGCAAACTGTCAGCACGGTGGAAGGGCAACGTGGACGTAAAGGCCGTGATTGATCAGTGAGACCATGTCCCGCCTCTTTTTCTTACGGCACTCATTCGCTGAGGTCGTGTTCTGGCGGTAACAGCCACGCAGACGAAACGTTGTACGCCACCGCTTTGCCGCGCATTGTGTCACGCCCTACCGACTGTGGCTCGTGCGCTTCACTGATCGCCATGCATTTCAAAGACGAGCTCTCAAAAGTAGACGCCGGTGCTGAAATTTCGAGGCTGCTCCTGTCTGCCATCGCCATTGATACGCACAACCTCGATCCTGCAATAGGAAAGGCGAAGGCGGTGGATCGCGAAGCAGCACAGCTTCTCACGCCATTCGCCGACCTGGGCTCATCAACGTTGATGAGCTTGCTCTCTACGACCGCCCTCGAAGGTCAACCTAAACGCCTCGACATCTTTCATGACGCGCTTTCCAAGGCCAAGGATGGCGTCTCGCATTTGAATATGCGCGATTTGTGCAGAAGAGACTACAAGCAGTACGAATGGCCGAGTGCCAACCCCTCCAAGCCATGGCGCGTTGGCCTCACCTCCGTACCCTGGAGCCTCGATGCTTGGACCAGGAGGGACAGTGAGGAACCATTCTTACAAGACTGCGAAAAGTTCTGCAAAGAGACAAACATACACTTTCTTGGCATCTTGTGCTCATTCATGGACGAGTCCACCTTCAGACGACAGGCGCTTATGTATGCTCGGGCTCCGAGCGAAGGCGAGCTCACAGCCGTGGTAGAGGTCATGACGAGGATTGAGAAAGAAAAGCGAGAAGAGCTTCACATGGAGAAACTAAATGTGGCCGACATTTCTCCAAAGGAGCAAGTTGGAAATTTTGTTCGTATCTGGGAGCAGAAGAATCTCAAGGCAACACGGAAGCAGGTGGCGCCTGCATTCAAAGAAGTCTGCGAGGAAGTGGCGGCGCCTTGATGCAGATGCAATTCATCCTACAGTACATACACGTGCTATGAGCCATCAAGGAAGACGCGAGACAAGGGGCGACGCTCGCGGACCGTGTCTTGTCTGCGCAAACTCTTCCGTCCGGAGTCGATGGGCTGCTGTTCTCGCGAACGTGCACCACTGCGAAGTTCCCTGAGGGCCTCGTCGAAGTGACCGCGGCCGCGACCATAGCTGCGACGCACATCCTCGTCGCCAACATCGGGAGACACGAGAGTTGATAGCGATGGATCCCGTGCTGCATGTCTGTTGCGTCGGCCAAGCGTGCCTCCTCCAACGGTCCCTAATGATCGGAAGCGCGAGCCTGTTGGTGTCACGTCATCCGTGGGATTGAATTGGTCTGCCGCCTCATCGGCCTCCTGGTCCGAGGCAGCAGCGACTGAGGCAGGAACAAGAGACGGTGTGACTTCCGGCGTCAGCACGTTGGCCGCAGCCTCGCCACTCTGCGTCTCTTGCAGCGCGGCAAGAGGTCCTCTGACTTCTGGACCCCAAATCTGCCGCAAGAAGCCCTTGCTGCGAGCATTCCGCTTCGCTTCGATCTCCGCGCGTCTGTCTGACTCCAAAATGTCCACCTCTGCGCGCATCAAAGCTTGACCAAAGCTTGCCAGCGTGGCGAAGAAATCTTCTGGCTTCGATTGCGTTGGGTCTTCGCCGAAGTAAGCAACAAGCCTGTCCAGGTCTGCAAAAATGGTCTTCTGCGCGGCTTGCAATGCCGTGATCTGGCTAGCGCTCTCGTCGCGGAATTTGCTCATGACGGGCAAGAACTGATCACCAGCGGTAGATACCTTGCTGCGCTCTAGGATCTCGATCTCATCGCGGACAACGCGGTGGCCAGCGACCAAGGTGCTAATGGAGGTTGCCAGTGACTGTGTTGAGACCCTAGCGGCCGCTTCAACGTGTGCACAGTCATCCAAGAATCCGACTAGACTCTTGTCGTTCCGGTTGAGTTGACGCACAAGGTAGTGGAGCAGTGTTGGCGTTTCCTTACTGGCATTGACTGGCTTTGTGTCGCGCAGCTTGAGCACATCATTGAACTGGAATCCGGCAGCGGCGCCTCGGAACGTCGAGTTATTCAATACGTTGCCGATGATGAGCACCGTCTAAGAATTCGACATTGAGCACTCAGCGGCCGCCACCTCTAACAATATAGGTAATTCGCTCACCTGCAGAACTTTCTTGAGCTTTCCACATGTTTTGACCTCGTCAATCGCCTCGCGGAGAATCTTGAGCTCTGGCTTGATTTCCTCGATGCCTAGCTCAAATGTCCTGGAGTACAGCATGCAGTCCAGCCGCTCGGCAAGACGCGGGATGCCAAGGATATGTTTGAAGTATTGATCCGCTCGACTCAACGTACTGACGTCACCGGAGAAGTCCCGCACAATCTCCAACTCGTCAGAAGTTGGTAAACAAGACTTCAAGGCTTTGAGGTTGTCGAGGGAGAGCGAAGTGTCGCTGACTTCAAGGAATGCCTGGCGAATCTGCGAAAAGTTCATTTTGACCCGAACAAGCAGGATACCAATATTATGCGCTCTGTTATGGTCGATGAGCGTTGTCAAAGACTTCTTGGCGACCTTCTGTGCTGCCGGCGCGGCTGGTTTTGAGGAAGAAATCGCGAACAGTTTGTCAAGATCCTCAATCTGTAGTTGCGGCATGGAGGATGGAAGATCGCTCCATACTGTCTGGTTAAGTGAGGATCCCTGTACCTTTGTCCAAAACAGAGGCTGCAAGAAGAAAAGTCTCTGTCAGCGAGAACCGAACTCTGAATTGGCGCCGAGACTCACTCTACGCTTCTTGGGGACAACTCCCGGAGGCATAGGCGGTTGAACAATTGGCCCACCAGGTACTCCCATTGACCTGCCAGGCGCAGGCGGTGGAGGAGGCGGCAGTGGAGATGGCGTTGTCCCCAATGCAGTCACCATACCAGGTTGTCCAAGTTGCGCTGGCGGAGGCGGTGGAGGCGGCGGCACAGGTGTGCTTGCACTGTGCGGCCTTGGGGCAAGTAAGGGGGCTGGTAGAGGTGGCGGTGGCGGCGGTGCTTGTGATCCCGATGGTTGCGACGCGGCTTCGAGCGCCATGGGAGGGGGCGGTGGCGGTGGCGGTGGAGGGGGGATGTATACACCTTCCTGCTCAGATGCATATGAAAGGCCATTAGCCACGAGTGGAGGTGGTGGCGGAGGAGGCGGAGGAGGGGGTGGTGCGGCAACATATTGTGTCTGCGCAGGTTCGCCTATCTCAGAGGCATTCAAGGATTCGACGGCATCTGACTGTGCTGATGCTGCTTCATTCCTCGAAGTTGTTGCAGTTGTGTCAGGTACGCAATCATTGGATGTGACTTCCGCAACCGGTTTGAGAGTGTGTTGCACGGCGTGAAGTCGGCCTGACATAGCTTCCGTAGCAGAGGCACTCGTCCCCGTGACATGGGGGGACACTGGCGGGGTAGGTTGAAGGCTACCGTTACGACTGTGGCTGGATCCCGAGCGTCGTATTGGCGGCGGGGGAGGTGGCGGCGGAGTGGACTTTTTGAAATCAGCTGCCGTCACAATACGCACACCACGCACATTTGTCGGCTTGGACTCTGGCGCTGCATGCGGCGGCGGACGCGGAGCCATGCGATGCGCGGGAGCGCTGGCCAGATCGCCACCGACTTGCAAGCGTAAAAGCAAGGCTTGCAACTTCTCGAGCTCGCCCTTCAGGCGGCTTATGTCTTCATCTTTCGCAGCGAGCCGCCGATAAATGTCCGTCTGCAATGCCACCTCTTCAAGCCGATGCTGCTCAGCTGAGCTCAGTGCTTGTTCCTGGAGTCGTGCAATATCTGTGCGCAGCGCAGCGAGTTCATTGTCCTTCGCCACCATCTCACTTCTGAGACTTGCAATGGCATCATCCTTGTCGCTCAGTGCCTGGATGGTCTTGGCAGCCATGGTGTTGACATCCAAGTCGGACTGGGTCCCTTCTTTTCCCTCCTCTTCTTCGAACGCGGTCTTGCCATCCATTGTGAGCCCTGACTGAAAACGCCCGTAGACGGCTTCAAGCGCGCGTTTGAGGTACTTGACCTCGCGATCGCGCGCTTCCATTTGGCCCTCTAGATTTGTAATCGTTGTCTTGTGGCGAGAGATTTCTTCCATCAAATTCGACCACTGTTTGTT
The DNA here is from genome assembly GCF_000711695.1 of Tilletiaria anomala UBC 951. NCBI lineage: Eukaryota > Fungi > Basidiomycota > Exobasidiomycetes > Georgefischeriales > Tilletiariaceae > Tilletiaria > Tilletiaria anomala. The sequence goes on along the minus strand of NW_013546876.1, from coordinate 20,781 downwards.
TCGCTCGAGCCTCTCCTTCTTAGCCCGCTCGCCGCTAGGGTCATTCGATGGTCTGTGTGTTGAAAGCCGATCCACTTCCTCTTGCAACTCCAGCACTTGTTTTTCCTTTTGCACGAGGCGCTGGATGACGCCAGCGAACGTGTCCTTCTCATTTCGCTTGGAAAGCATCGCGGCAGGGGCTGCCGACTCTTCCATCAGGCTCTCATCATCGGTCTCGCGCCTGAAAGTGGTTAAGTTGGGCAGATTACGAAGAGTGTTGCTCTCAGCTGTCTTCTCGTTCAGCTTCTGCTTAAGCTCAGCTTTCTCGTCGCTGAGCTCCTCCACCTTTGCCCGCAACCCTTCAAGCTCTTCGACAAATGAGCTGGGGACAGAGCTCGTGTCGCTCATGCGATTCGCCTTGATGATGGCTTGCTTGCCGACGAGATGCTGGATACTGAAGAGGAAACTCTTCATGAACGCCTTCCAGCCTTCGTCAAAGTCGTCGATCGATGTCGCATTCTCTGCAAAGCGCTCGATGACGAAGAGAACATCCAATTTGAGCTGCGAGTCGATGTCGCGTTGGATGGCGCTAGTGACTTGGCGCACAATCTCGAGCACCGATGAAAATGTCTCGATATGGTCCCTCTCGAGCAATGTCAGCAGCGAGCCGATCTCACGAAGTGTCGTCGACTGCGAATCGGTGCCCTCTTCGTTGGCTGCAGTGAAAATGCGCATGGCTCGCTCACGCATCTCCTCGAGGTCCTCCTGCCGTTCTTCCTGGTAGACCTGGATCTGAACAGCCAGAGGCTCGGGCGGATTGACGTACTTAAGTGTGACCATGACCTCATTCACGTCACGGCGCGCGAATTCTTCGCGCAGCGACACACGCTCCTCCAGGTCCTCTGGACTGTTGGTAATGGCGTTGATGAGCACCATCACGGAAGCGCGGTACTCCCACACCGCGGCCTCGTCGCCCTCTCCAGCATGATCATTATCAAATGATGTCTCGCTCTGGGAGTCAGCCACATCGTCCGACGACCCGTCATCATTTGACAACCGCAGCGAGTTGACGAGGTAAGAAAACCGATACTGGCTGCCAGTCACGACGCGAAGCTCGGAGAACGCCGCACAGACGAGCCTATGTCCTTCCGTAAGACCGAGAACGCAGAGCGCAGCGAGGACCTCGGCAACCTGAGAACGCAACTTGTATGACTGGGAGCGCAGACTGTACGCAACCGAGTTGACGAGATTCGGCCGTTCAAGCACACGCTCAAAGCCGAGCTGACGATGCGGTCGAAGTCACGAAGGGTCAGCATTAACACCGACTTGCGCGGGGATTCATTGCAGTCTCATCAGCTCACCTCCGTGTTCATCAACGTCCGCAGACACTTGACGCATTCCGAGATTACCACGTCGGACATGTCTTTGCGCTCCTTCCTCTTGCTGTGGGAAGAGACGTCGACGAGCGCCTCGCACTCTTCGCTCAGCACCTTTTCGATCGCGAGCAGACCGTCTGCATCCAGGAACTCGGCGATCCACACCAACTTGGCGCTGGACAGAGTGACACGCAAGCTGATCAAATGCTTGACTAGCTCCTTGCGCGAAGCCTTTCCTGCCAGTAACGTCGCTGCATAGCGGGCTGGAGCGCTCTTGGCGCCGGCAACACCGGAAGATGCGGGATTAATAGTTGAGTTTTTGGCGTTAGACGCCAGAGCAGACGCAACGGAGGGTGCAGAGGCGACAGAGATGGTACCGCTCTGGCTCGCTCCCCACCAGTTGGCCCACAGACTCGCGGCAACCGCGGCAGCTGCGGCACCGGCAGAAGAGCCGGTATGTTGTACGCTTATGCCTGTCTTATGCGCGACGACGCCGCCGCCGCCAGAACATGCCTGCTCAGTGTCGGATACCACTGTTGTCGGCCTGCTGCTTGGCATCGACCCGTCGCTGAGCCCGAAGTGTGTAGAAGAGGTCGTGCGCGGACTGTCGACTAGAGCGCCGTCGCGGCGCTTGGGTGAGGCAGTCGCCAGGGCAGGGGTTGCGGCAGCAGCGGCGGTGCTGTCAGCGCCGGACCAGCTGGTGATGCTCGCCATGCTGAAGCGATTCAGCGGTCTGGAGAACCAGCCTTCAGAGTTTTCGGATGTAGCGGGAGCTGGTGCAGTACCTGAGCCGGCGCGTTGAGCCGGGCGCTTCCCATTGCTGTCACCAGTATCGGCGCTGGCGCTCTCGTTCTGACGAATGAGAAACCACTTGCGATCGTCCGGCAGCGCGAGCATTGCAGCCCTACTCGGGCCCTTAATTCCCAAGTCCTGAATAAGTACCTCGAAGCGCCGCTCCAGGTCGGAGGCGCTGTCGTCTGGCGCGAAAGGTGCGAAGGGAGGTGAGCCGAGCACGCTGTCTGTCGGGATGTGAGGCGGCATGACCGGCGACCCTCCAGCCGGACCGATGGTAGGGCTGCCCATGCTGCTAAATCGGGTTGAGAAAGGCGACAGGGCCTGTTCGAGCTCGAGCGGCCCGCTGACGCTAATGACGCGCCCGGAGCGGCCGACTGTGCTACTGTACTCTCTGCGCGGGGTCGCGCCTGAGGTAGCTACTGCTCGCCCATTTCCACCACCATTCACTGCCGCCGCCGCGGGTGCAGCATGGCCGGAGCCAGAGGACGAAAAGCTTTCGTTGCCGACATTGCTGTCAAGCTCGCCATCTTGTTCCGCCTCCAAGTCTCCCTCAGCTGCTAAGCCAGCAATGGAGTTGCTGCCACCGGTGCCGCCAATCCAGCCTTCGAACATTCTGCTCAAGCGCATTGCCGTGCCCGTGCTTCCCGCAGAGCCTTTTGCGCGTCCTTGGTGGTTAGGAATTGTGTTGAAGTTGGTTGCTTGGGGGGAAGGTGAGGCGGAGGCACTGATGAACGTGTTGCCCTCTTTGGCGTTAAGTGTGCCGCCTGAAGGTGCTGCGCCGCGATGCTGAGCCTTGAGGGTTCCTCCAGCTCCAGTACCGTCGGCGCCGGTGCCGCCATCTCCATCTCCATCGCCCTCATGCTCGGATTCAGCGTGGAGTCCCAGCGCCGAGAGCTCCTGATCCCCCGCGACGACGTCCGCAGCGGTTAGCGCGCCAGTAGTGTGCGATAAGCTGCTAGTTGCCGCGCTCCACAGCGCACGCATTCCGCCTCCGACGCCAACAGCTGCAGTGGCATTGGCCCTTGCACCTACACCAGCAGCGGCAGCGGCACGGTGGCCCTGTGCGCCGGCCGCGGCTTCGGGATCGGCACCACCACGCGCGGCGCGCGCGTGCTTGCCGAACCCAAGCGCGACAGTGCCGAGGCGTGAGAGCCATGTGGCATTAAGCGTGAATAGCAGAATGGGCGGGTCATCCAGCGCAGCCAGGGCGTGCGCCCGCCGGGGTGGACGCTGCGCGCGCTGCTGATGCAGCTCGGCGAGCAAGCTTCCCAAGTCTTTATCTGGTGGTAGTGGCGGCGGAGGGGGCATGCCCGTCGGCACTTTGACATATCGCATGTCCGCACTTGCCTCTCCGTCTACCGTTCCCGCATCGATGGTCGGCAGGGTCAGTGCATACTCGACGCGTGCGGTCTTGGAGCCTTGCACGACTACACGGCGTATGCCTAGCTCCTCGCACGCGGCTTCGATCACATGCTTCACCTGATCCCTGCTAACTGCGGGCGAAGAATCCTTTCCAACAGCCCCTGCAGCAGGTTTCCTGGCACTCGCAGCGACAGTGGTGGAAGCGGACCGCTTGAGCCGCGTCTGTGTGCCATCATTCGCAGCGATGGGGTCGTGGCACTCGGAGGAAGAGGCTGGCAAATACCAGCAGCGGCCCTGCCAGCCTTCGCTGATCTCTGGGACATGCGCGAAGCGGAGGCGCACGCAGAGCCCCGGAGCGTGTACGATCAGGCGCAGACGCGGTTTGTGCAGGTGGGAAGTGAGGACAAAGTCGGAGAAGGCGGCGTCGCCGCCTCCCGCCGGGTGTGACTGCTCTTGCGAGACGTCGGAAGGTGTAGCTGTGGACGATGAGGAAGATGAAGAGGATGCCAGGAGGGGCGAGTTGAGGAAATCAGTGATGCGAGCTGAAAGTGGTAGGATGTCTGAAAGTGCCAGAGAAAAAATCTTCAGTGACGAGGGCGTGCTGCGTTCTACTCGGGGAGAGGGACCCACCGTCCCCAATCCGCTCCACTTCTCCAGGGGCCCATTCTTTGTTTGCTTCGCTGATGACGACGGCCTGCAAGCCCCATCGCACGCCGGCTCGATCAATGTGAAAGTGCGTGCCGTCGCGTGAGGAGCCCTGCAGAGTTTCTGTGTCCGCTGGGGCTGGTCCGTGAGCAGGCCGTCCAGCTTCCACAGTTGCGCTTGTATGGCCTTGAGCATCATGAAAGAAGTGACCAAAAACGCACGACAGGCTGTTCGCATTGGCGGGATCGGCGAGCAGAGCCTGGAGGAGGTGGCGAAACGTGAGCTCATCAGGTTCGCTGCGCGCTGCGTAGCCAGAGATGGAGGTGAGCGAGGCGGAGAGGATTGTGTTGTTATCGGGTAAGATGACCTGCAGCAGCATCGGCGGCGGCTGCGCTGCGCCCGCTTGAAGAGAGGTGACAACCATGCTGTTGATGTGTTGGTTTCGGCCCTTGTTGATGGTGTTGTTGTGGCTAGATTGAGCTTGGGTCACGTCGGTAGAACCAGCATCAACGCTTCGTTGATGTTGAGCGCAAAGTGTACGTGCTCTACTCTGCCAGCTACTATAGGAGTCGCACTGTGGAGGGACAACGCATACTTCGGGGGATGTTGCAGACGAGCGGACTGTACTGGTGCGACCTGGGAGTGAGTACAACTTGGGACTGCCTGCCAGTTACGCTGGATGTCTATCCTGCCCCCGGATGTGGGTCTAGCTGGTCAAGCTGTTGAGCAGACCGACATGCTCCCAGCAGGATGACAGTGATCGCGAGGAAGGAAGTTGCCCCCTTCCTCGACCAAGTTGTTTGTACTGTCGTCCGTCTTAACCAAATCGACGACCCATCATCATCATCTGCGTGGTGCACCTGCCCATCCGTCATCGCATCGGTCGTTGTGGTCAGGGGTGCATGACGATGATCCATTACTATGATTAGCGCAGCTGGGATTGCCAGGGGGAAGGCGTAAATAGGGTTAATGCAGACCGCTGGAGTAGGGTTGTACTTCCCTCTAACCCCGAAGGAAAGCGCGTCGCGTCGCGTCTCGCAGCGCGTATAAGTGATCTATTCATCACTCACAGTCTCTCTCCTCAGCGAGTCGAATGAGACCACATCAACTCATACGAGCAACAACACGGTCAACGTCACGTTCGCCCATCAGTCGCTACGAGTACATTGTCACCGCAGGAGGAGAGTACAGTACAGGGCAAAGGAGAAGGCGAAGGCAGACGCGGAAGCTCGGTCTTCAAGGCCAAAGCAAAAGCATCACGATGACCCTGCAAGAAGCGACGACCGTGTCCGCGTCCGTGCCCCTCGGGGCTGAGTCCGCGAAACTGCCAGCAGCAGCTCCATTAGCGAGCAGTTCGGCTCGTACCTCGTCGCCCTCGGCCCCCGCCCTGCTGCAGCACCTTCTCCACTCGCTACGTACCTCGGCGCCCGTGCTGCATCTGGGACAGTCGGGCCGCGTCAAGCTGCATGTCCTCTTCGGTGCGCCGCGGCCTGCGCGCGAGCTCTACGCGCTCGCGCACGTACATCCCCTCCGACCTGACGGCAAGAACGGTTGGCTGGAGGCCAATGTGACTGAGGCGTGGTGTGAAAAAGTCTTTCTCTCTGCCAGCTGGGAGGAGGGGGACGAGAAGGTGGGAGAAGGAGGCTCTCGCCTCATCTACGCCCTTGAGTGTTTCCTTTACACGCTCCCCAACCACCGCTCCGCTGTGCTGTACGTGTCCAAACTGGACACGACAGGCTACGCACCTCCTGGCATAATTGACCCGGTATTCAAGGATGCACGTCCGTTCATCTCCGCCGTGCTCGCTAAGAGGCAACAGGACTCCGCGCAAGGGCGGGCAACACCAACACCTGTGCCAACGACACTGGTCAAGCTCCTCACCCACTCCTTCTTGAGTTATTTCACCTCTTTTGCTCACTGGCGTCTTCCTGTCTCCCATCCATCGCCCTCCTTCTCCCGGGAACAAGGTGAATTCGCTATCGACCACCTGAGCCTGCACATTCTTGCGCGCGCACAAGCCGCCTACTTATTCCCCAGCAGTCCGGACAATACCCGCAAGCACGTTCTGAGCGATGCAGCACTCATCAAGTGGTGGCGGTCCGTCGTCAGCGATGTCGTCGCAAATGCACAGCTGCCGGCGCCGGCGGAGCACAGCGATGGAGAGCCGGAAAAATCATCATCGGATGTGAACGTGGCAGGCACCGCGACCCGCGTAGATACGTTCTACCTCATTCCAGGCTACAGCGCCGTCGAATCTACCGACCTCATTCCTCTTCCCCCCAAAGCTTCCGCGGCTACGTCTGTCGCCACCGCTCTCCAACGAGCGAAGTGGAACTACGGCCACCCCTATTCGCGCGCCTACGCAACGGCGGATAACCCAGCAGGCTACCCTCTACCGCTGCATCACGCTGGCGTGCCACCTGCGCACGTACCCATTGGGAGCCTACGCAGCAGCTCGACCATTGCATCGCTCAGAGCGCTATCTCCCGCTGCATCGCAAGGCCTAGTTGGAGTACCAGCAAGTGCAAAGAGGCAACATTCAATTGCGACACTCATCCCGCGCTTCGAGGACGATCCGAAGGGGCGCTTCATTGACGAAATCGTGCGAGATGCACACGAGCACGCCGGCTTCGTCAGCGGTGATGTGCGAGCGCTGTTACAGAAGCTGGATGCTGCGGCGCGAGACGCAGACCGAAGTAAGAGAATAGCAACGGGTGCGGAGGAGGAGGCAGCAGCTAGTCGGCCTCAGAGGCGACGCAAGCTCGAGGCTGGCGGAGAAGAGACCGAGTCGGCGGGAGACGACAGCGGCATCTCTGTCTCAGACTTTGCTGCTGTTCCTGCTGCACCGCCTGACGCTGCAGCATTGACAAGTAACAACAGGAGAGACATCAACAGTGCAGCCTCAGCGCTCCCGCCCGAGCAACGTTTCGCGCTGACGGAACGCGCCGCGCTCGACGCCATCTCTGTAGATGAGTTCTGGGAGCGCATGGGCTACCGGCAAGAATGCTGCTCTGGCAACGCGGTAGGAGTCTTCGTCGCTCTCTTCACGCGTGGGGAGCCGCCTTCAGCTGCCACAAAGGTCAATGGACACAGACCCGTGCATGAGAAGAATATGGAGGAGGGCATTGCTGGGAAGGAAAGGCAAGAACGCAGCATGCAGACACCGCTCACAGGATGGCGCGGCACGCTTGGCTCTGTTCCCGAGGCGCTGCTCTCCGAGCTGATTCTGAAGATGCTCCTTCTGGACAAGAACAACTGGGGCAAGTCGGCCGATGCGATCGAGCTTACGCGCAAGTGGGACCAAGCCGTCAGCAGGCTGCTCAAGCGCAAAGGTGAAGGGTTGCTGCAAGCTGCTGCGGCAGCCGCTACAGTTGGGGAGTCAACTGCTAGCGATTCGCATGCACAGCAGCAGAAGATCGGCAAAGGTATCATCTGGGACGAGGTCCAGCTCATTTCCGTCTCGCAAGACGTGCTGGAGCATGCAAAAGCACTGCATGAAGCGGCCAAGGGAGCGCAGCAAGCGTCAGGCATAGTAGGAGCTGGAGGCGCACCAGTCAACAAGATCAACACGCTTTCAATCAAGCGTAAGAAGAAAGCCTGAGCTGGGTTATCTCTTCATAATTTGCTGCTTTGCAATGTACTGCAGGTTTCTCGAACAATGCAATAAGCATACAATGCACACTATAGCGTTCTTTGCAAATTCCCGTATGCATCAGCTTTTGCGGTTCGTTAAAGTACATACTTGGTTTGCTTAGTTGGTGACCAACAGCCTTCCTGCACGTGGCCCCGGAGAAAAGGTCGAACACGGAGGCAAGAAGCGCGGGAGGCAAACTGCAAGTTTGCAAGCACCAAGAAAAAGAAGAGATCGAAGGAGAACCTGCCCGGACGACTCGAGGCGATCAACGCCAATGGTCCCGACCTGCCAGCCAATGTTTACAACAGAAAGCACAGGTAGCGTGCAAAATGCGCGTGCAAGAGAAATAAGAGGAAAGCGAGAGCACACTTCATGCCAGGGCGAAGTCGAGGCGTGAGTGAAAGATCAAAAGATCATGTGTTTGCTGAGGTATCTTTGAATGGAAATGCTTTGGATGATCTTGCGCCTTGATAGGTGCTGCGGGCTGTTGGAGCAAATTCCGAGAATATGCTCTGTTCAGATGCTGCCCCGGTGCGCCATCAGATAGGCTCCAAGCCCACCAGCGCTCGGCGGAACGTACGGCCTGTGATCAATTTCAGCTGCCGGCTGCGGCGCGCTGGATGCGTAATACTGACCAGGCGGCGGCCCGCCAAGGCCAGAGGGCGGAGCGTATTCTCCAACACCTCCAGCACTCCCGCTGCCGCCGTTTACAACAGCGCTGGTTGTATTCAGAGGTGGCTGCATGGCGCCTGGCCTGCTCAGACTGCTGCCCAGGTGCTGCGGCTGCGCGTGATAGGGCTGCTGTGGTGGACCCATCGAGTACGCGCCATGCGCCGGAGGGACCCACGTGGGCGGGCCCATTGACCCGGAGCCGTTCCCAAAAAAAGCCGGGTGGGTATGCACGCGGTGGTGCGCAGCAAACAACTCGTCCTGATCGTGCCTCCCCTGTACCACTGCGGCTGCAGCATGCGCATTGACCGTCTGCTGCGCCTGCGCCATCCTGCGCTGCTCCTCCTCCCGCTTCGCCTTACGCCACGCCTTCCGCATGTCCTTGAACTCGGCGGGTAGGCGCTTCGAGCCGTGCTTCTGCATGGCTACGTGCGCGTTGAGGTGGTTGAGCGTGCCGTACGACTTGGAACAGCCGGGCCAGCTGCACGCATACATGCGCTCAATCTCGTCATATCGTCGACGGGGACGCTTCTTGTGACCTGGCGTCCCGGAGGCTGATGCGCCGACCGAGCCGCCATTGCTACCACCGTCGTAGGACCCATCGTCCCCGCCTCCATCGACACTGGATGTGAAAGACTCTTCGGCACTGCCATTGGCTAGCCCATCGTGCGGACGTGCACCAGCTTGAGAAGGGTAGTTGAAGAGCTACGCATATAGGGGTAAAGACGAGCGCATACAGTCAGCCTACACATCACAAGGCCTGTGGAAAGGGGCTGTGCGCTTACCAAATGCTGTGAATGGTCACCTCTTGCGTAACTAACTTCGCTCTCTGCCGCTGCACTGCCCTCTGTGCTCGCTGGTGCATACCCATTCGCGCCAAACCCAAACGAGCCAAACATGCCGTCAGCCGTGTGGGGTCGCGGCGCGCCGTGTGCATGCGCCCATGCCGCCGTGTCGCCCGCCATCGGTGGCGCTGTGATCGATCCGCCAGCATGCGCACCGGATGCCAAGCCGGCCGTAGTGACCGCAGCAGCAGTGGGCCCGCCATATGAGCCATGCTGCATAATCGGACCAGAAATCGAGGCGCGGTGCAGGATGTGTGCCGGCATATGCGGCGCGCCATACTGTGGCGGCGCATAGCCGCCTGACGGGCCGCTGAAGGAAGCCATGTGGTGGCCGTTCGAAGTCGGTGGCGAACCAACGTAGCTGTGTGCAGAGCCAGGCAGCGGATGGTGCTCATAGCCGCTCGCTTCAGAGTAGCTGGCAGACGAATGAATCTGGCGCGAGATCTCGTTCGGATGGAGGCCAAAGGGACCACTTGCGTCCGGGGGCGCGCCCGCTTGCAGGGGATGGCCCACCGAGTCTGTACCATGCAGCCCAGAGGTGGCCTGCGGATCGCCGTTGGCGGAGGCATCAGCCAAGTGGTTCACAACGCCATTACTGAAAGGGTCGGCAAAGAAGCTAGGTTCACTGGCCGAATGATTGACAGCGCCCACGCCAGCCTGCTTGGCGTCATTCCTCCTTGCATACATGCCTGCTCCCACGGATGGGTTCGATAGGCCTTCCGCCTTGAGGCTGAGACGGCGCTTCAGTGACGAGTCTCTGGGGGGTGGCATTTTGGCCTCGAGGCAAGCACCGATGGCAAAAGCGCTGATGCTTTTGGAAGGGGACAGAGACGTCCCGCAAAATACGATCAAGCCACTGCTTGGACTGCTGGTATTAACTGCGACGTTCTCAGCTACCTCGTTGATGAAGCTGATCGTCGACGATGGCGATCGTGATGCTGCTGCTCCGAACTCAAGCCGGTGGAATGGGCGTCAGAAGCGATGTCACTGCTGAACCGACGTGGCTGTGACTCCAGGGTGAGAAGTCTGAGAGGATCAGCTGAGACGCAGCAGTTGTGATGCTTGGACGACGTATGTCCAAAGCGGGTGGCGGCACGACAGCTGTGGTGGAGTCAGGTTTCGGGCCAGTGAGGCGCGTGCGTGTTGCGCTTGCGCTTGTGCGTGCACTTGCGCAATGGCCGCTGCGGGCAACTATGGGAGCTCTGTCGCAGGCAAAATGATGAAAGGCACCTTGGAGAGCTGCACAAAGTCGGTCGGCTCACCGCCTGCGTTGTTGAACGCGATTGCGGTCGCGTAGAAGGCAGAGATTAGATTCCGCCACTGCCAGTTCACGTCCGCGAATCTTATCAGAGATGCTTCCGCCGAAGGGTGGGCCAGCGGGGAAGCGGAAGATGTAGGAACGTGATCCCTGTGGTGCTATGCGAACGGGTCGTGAGTATCAAGAACTGCAATGGATGCTCGACGCGACCCAGGTGGAAGTGACGCTTGCGATAGCGCCGTTGCTGCTTATTCCGAGGTTGGCAACCGGGCGTGCGCTGATGGGCCCTGCACTAGGCCTTGTTGACGATGGCTGCTACTGGTTGCCTTGGCGTAGAAAGGACAGACATACAAGGTAGCGCAAGGGGTTGAGGCGGATGCTGACGGGCAAAGGGTACAAGAGGATTCCGCAGTGGCTGCGCAGTGACAGGTCGCTACTGGCCTTTGGAACGCGAGGAGGCAAACTGGATGGTCGACGCGTATGGCTGTAGCCGCGCCGCACACCGCGTCGCTTCGAATGGCCTCACAGCTCAGTGATGCGTGATGCCTGTTGATGCTGTCAGAGTGAATGCATGTGTGGATGCAGCTGCAGCCTACGGGCTGGGACTTGGACCGCCTATGTAACGATTGACGGCCAAGCACCGATTCTGGTGTGTGGCTGATGAAGCGCACTCCGGTGACGTCGAAGCCGAAGGGGAGGGTTGGCCGTCCGGAGACTAACCGCGACCGATGGCCAAGAGCTCTTCGGCTTGTCGACAAAGGTGATAGGAAAGGTGGAAGAGAGAAATGACCGAAGTGGGAGATGGGCGTTGTGAAGCGGACCGAAAAGAGAAGCTAGCCGAAATACTGTGCGTGCTATCCACTAGTAGATTATGTGGGCGCAGTGGGCAGAGGATCGATAGCGAGAATGAAGATAGCTAACACAGACGTTAGCGGGGGCTTGAGATGGTGGCGGATGGGATGGATGGTGACTAACAGATAGTGGACTCCACACACAACTCCAAGAAAGAGGAAGCGCGCGTGTTCTTGAGATGAAGGGGGAGTTGGGCTCGGAGGATGCTCTTACGGGCCGAGCCTATAGTGGTGCCACCAGCTCAAGCTAGTCTCCAGCTCTCCATCTCATCACAGGATCTCAACCAGTGGGCTGCTGGCAAAAGTAGCTACGTCGCCATTTTTGCCGTCTTGCCCCGGAAAAAGGAGGGTCATCAAAAGCACCGCAGCGACCAGTTTGGATCTTGGACTGAAACCTACTCAACTGGCGCAGTCCCAGCAGGTCCCACCACAGGCACTGGCAGGCAGTTGAAGTGCAAGTTGTACAACGACTACCTCTGTGCCACTCAATTGCTCTCAAAGCTGCACACTGATTTTGTACCCAGGGCCACCGCCGCGCCACACGGATTTGTCCTGCCACGGAAAGGGCGAAAAAGTCACAGAGTTGCAGGGTTCTGGGCTCCTCATCAGGACCTCAGGATCAGACCACCGCCAGCTCTGGATCACAGACGGCAGAGCACTCAACACAGCAATCGGCATTCAACGCCACCCGAGCTTAGCATTTCGATGCTCGCAAGCTCGTCGACATCCGTTGAGAGAAACCACAGCCATCATCTATCCACACCCTGTCAGATGCGTGGAGGCAACTGCTTATGCCTGCTGTGAGAGGTCAGCAGGACGAAAGACGGGCGAAAACGTGAAATGGGTAAAATGTAGAAAGGCCCGCTTGCCTTGTTCGCGATTTCCCACATTTTCCACTCGTCCACGTACCTTTGGCCAAACACACGCATCTTCCACCGTCTGTCCATGGAGCGGCATGACTTGTATCCAGCATCCTGACATCCAATATCCAGTGAATATACGGCTTCCAGCGTCCAAGAGCCTCCAGCGCGTCCAGACCTCGTCCCTTCCAGACTCCATTGTACCAACTGCAATGTCATGCTCTGGAAGTGTCCTGGCCACTGCCCTGACTGTGTGGGTATGTATATGACATTTGTATGTAATAAATTAAATGAGAAATATGCACTCGAAGAAAAATATTCTGTATCGCCTGCCCAAGCTTGCAGCCTTCATGACTAGCTCAGAGCCACAATCTGTGCGTTATTTCCATGCATTATATTTTTGCACACCAACTTGTGTGGAGTTTTTATTGTCAAAGGGGTTTGAAGGCCACTAGCGTTGTTTTAGTATATTTCGCGCTAGCTACGGACTGTCACAGCGAGAGCGGAATTGGCAAATGCATTGATCCATACCTACACATGTACATACATCATACATTTTTTTCCATATTTTTGTCCATGAATATATTGTGAATGTATGTGCAGTGTTTAAACTACATACATAGAGATGATATCTCTACTTAAATCATCAGAATGTCAGTTTGGACCTTGGACTTGGGGAATGAGAGATGCGAGGAGCATGTGTGTAACTGGTCCACGTGATATCATGAGACGGAAGATGTAGAGATGGCAGAGGTATCTATGTAGTTTCTTATGTGTGGGATGATCGATGGATTCAGTGAAATGCAGATGCGCGTGGGACTGTGGGTTGTCCAACAAGGCCGAACTGATACTCGAGCTGACGGCTCTATAATATATATACCGTCTGTCAGCTTCCGCGGTCACCACAGTTACTCCATATGTATCGTAAATGATCTTTCCACACTGGTTGCCACAAGAGGTGTGGCGCTGCGCTTCGCGTATCTAACGAGTCTTGCCAAGTTGCACAGCCTTGTCCGGCTTTGCCACCATGAAGCCACATGGCGGATAGGCGCCGCGTTGACATCGTCTTCACCTCTCTTCATCCACGAAAGGATCACCTTCCCTCGACTTGTCCGTTTACCAACCCACGCATACGCCGGATTGCTGGTGAGCACATTAGATTGTAGCACGCAGGACGCGAGACGCCTTGTTTGTACCTACAAAGGGCAACGAAATGAGCGAGCGCAAAAGCACAGCCTAGCACATCACATAATAGACCTTCGCGTCTGGGAAGCTCCCTGTACTGCGATCTGCGAGAATGGTGCGTGTGACTGTCGTTGGCTCGTGTGGACGTAACGAAGTATCATCATATGTTGTGACCTCATCCGTCGCATAAGGACTGTGGCGCAATATGCAGTGTGAAGTGATGAGTCCGACGCATGACGCATGTGTGGTCCATACATACAAACATATGCACCGAGAACACTCAACCAGGATTACTAGCTCACCTTTCACCTCGGCTCTTGCTTCAGGGTTATTATAGCCTGCGAGTGCATGATCCCCAAAGCCCTCCATACGTTTTATGACGGGCTCGACAATACAACTTCGCACATAGGCACGATCAGGGATGTTTTCGGAAGTCGGAGCATGGCCAACGGTCGCCAACTCGCCACTCGAGTGACTCGCGACGAGCAACTGCCACTCGCACGGGGGGCCGGAGACGAAACGCGTCCTCGTCCAGGATGCAAGAGTACATAATCATGCTCAAGCTTACCCTGTCCGAAAAACTGCGGTCTCTGTTTCAAGGTCAACTGCTTCATGACGTTGAGCATTGTGGTTTGGATGGCGCACGAAGCGGGAAGACGTATGTACCATGCACTTGAGCGAACGAAAGACGCAGGTGGTCACATCAAACAACACATATCCGTACTGTCTAGCCACCGTCGTTGCTGGGGGGCTGTGTCAGGCGAAGTCGTTACTCAACCCCTCAAGCCAGAAGGACATGGAAAGAGAATGACATTTTACCACTTCACGCAGGTTCCCCCGGTGCCCTCCCAGTCCCATCATCCCGACATTGTGGTCCGGCTCAGTAAGGCGATCCATCCCACTCGAGTCAGCTCAACCACGGTGTCACGGTGACTCTTCCTTGATCATTGATTATTGCTGTACGGGATCGATTTGCATGCGACGCCTCTCTGTAAAAGCATGTAAAGGTGCTCAGCCTTGCTCGGCTCACTCGTCCTACGTGTAGCGTATCCCCTTGTTGGAGTGCCTGGACTCCGCCTGGGTGTGTGATGACGAGAAACTTGCACGAGTACGCAGCCAAGGGTGTGCTCTATCGTATGCAAATTCCCGGCCGTGCAGCGGTAACCGGGTTTGTAAAGGGATATCTCTATATGTAGTGTCTTGACTCTGCACGGTGGCAAAGGCGAGTGCAGTTATCTTGTGCAATGACACTTGGCCGACGTGCGAGTGGAGAGGATTATCTGCTTATTAGAGCTTTACAGTGTACACAACGCGCGTCAAGCGTCGATGCCTGACCATCTGCGGACAGCCACGATGTGCCACGAGCTACAACCTTCATGGTAGTCTAGCCCTCTGACCGGGTTGTTTGGCCTTAAGCACATCGGCCGATTTGTGTGTAACTTTAGTTCAAATTTCAAATTTCAGATCTTTTACCGCGTCATGCCACACGTGTTGTCACGGTTCAATGTAGTGTTGCAGAAGAGCATGTGTTGGCAGGCACTGCGCCCCCATTCATCACCTGGTGGGTATTTTGTCTTCCGTACACCGGCGGTTGACAAGATCTGAGAACACCTTGTGGGGACTGGGGACATCGACACCTCCAAACGCATGCTGAATTACGAGAAGATATTAGACGTGATCCAAGAAATCGAGCCGCAGTTACTCTACCGGCCGGGGCCCGGCAAACCTCGTTTCGGGCACTGTCTCACGTTGCACGACGGAGGGGAACATGAGCGACAACGTTTGCCCTCGCGCCATTGATGCTCTCCCCTGTGGGTGCGGTCTTACACCCGCTAGTGACAGCAACCTTCAGAGAGGGACAGACCAGCCGCATCGGAACACGCAGAACACGAGAAGGTTTGCTTCAGGCAAGACGAACGTTTGTGGGGCTTCTCTCCTGGAGCCTGTTGTAGTTTCTGCGACCTGCGGAGACCAAGGCAGCTCGAAGCATTTGCGCGGTTACATTACAAACCTTGCATTGTAGCGCACCCACTGAAAGGGGGCGATGAGTACGTGCGAATCATAAACGATCAATGTTGGTACGTTTGCAGGAGTAGCTTCGCCCTCAGCGGCATTTGTCTAGTGCCGCCACCTCTTGTGCGGGGGCAGATTTTTTAGAAAGGGCCAAAGCGCACAAGAAGAATATGTATGCGCAATTTTGGGAAGCAACTGTCGCGCTTCCCCAGGGCGTGCCATGTTCAATGTGACGACTGCACGGAATGCACGGGGTTTGGCGGTGCTCTGCATACAGTGCGCAGTTTTACGACATCGATCTTTTATGACTTCTGCTGGGCTGCAAAGTATGCTACAGATGATTCCCACAGTCAACAAGATCCGCCGCCTTCCAATCACTCCGCTTGCAAGCAGAATTTAACAGATCGACAGCATGGAGACCGCTGCATTCCCTTGCGCACAACTCCAGAACCTCTGACGAGAATTTCGGGAGCAAGGTCAGTACGGCACTCGAGGACTTACCCGAGAAAGCCTTTCGTAGGATCCTAAAGTGACCGATATCAACGCTTGCAGAGGCGATGGAGCGATGTAGAAGGCGTATAGAAGCACAGTCGAAAGCAACATTGCTCTGCTGTGGAACGGCGTGGCGAAACGATGCGGGCTGGTGATATGCTGAACTAATTCTCCACCGTGCTAGCTTCACTTTCTAGAACGGCCAACGAATACGACGTGCATCCCGAAAGGCTGAGATGGTTATCTTTGTGTGATTCGAGACATTGCCGCTAACGGTGAGCTGCATGTCGAATTGTATGTGCCATGCGATCACGGTGTGAGGATGCCGCAGATTGCTGGCTTAACAGAGGGCTTTCATAAGTTGAAAGAGGCGGAGAGACGGTTTCAAGAGACACTTTCTGGCAGAAAAATGCTTATATAAGGACCTCCTGGTGTGCGGAGGCGTTAGACGAGGTGAAGTGTTCGGAGAAGTGCCGGATGGCTGGCTGATCCCAGCGCAAAATTGTCACGGCGCACCGAGATCAGCTTCTCATCAGTCTGATCTCGCACGTTTCGCGTTCCCTTTGGAGCATTGACGTCAGTCAAATGCTTGGTTTTGCGGCGCAAAGCAACGCACAAGCGCACTCACCCTCAATGTCTTCAGCATCGGTGCCTGCTTCGGTAGTCGGCTGTGCGTGACGCTTGCGCGTGGCAGGCTCTTCAGCATCGCCGTTGTCAACGCTGCTGTTCACCTCAGTATGGCCCTCAATATTGGACCGAGACACCTTGGAGGCTTCCACGTCTGCCGCCGTGGTTTCTGGGCCTCCCGCCTCGTGCTCAGCTTCGTCATAATCGATGATCACCTCCTCACCAGGGTCTTTGCGCCCAGCCAACAGAAGCTTTGTCAGCACATAAATCAAGCTGACACCATAAGAAGCGCCCACGCACGCACCGACTTCATTCACTGCGGCATCGTCCTCAACTTCGTTCGCTTCATTTCCCACTGTCTCGTACACATGCTCTGCGTTGCTTGACTCGTCCGGCTCTTCGCCCGCCGCTGCCGATGACCCTTGCGTGGACGAAACGACACGTCCATGTAGGTATACTTGCTCTTGCTCTTCAGCTGCAAGCTTGCCGTTCGTCTGCGTCGCCATCTCTCCCGAATCCGTGAAAGCATCGGCTTGAGCCGAAAGTGAATTGAAGCGATTGATGAAGCGTGGGCCTTCGGTCACTAGGATGTGCAGACTGTGCTCCAGTCCGCAGCCTACGTGCAGATTATGAATATCCTCGAGGGTGACTTCTCTGGCGTAAATATTGTCCTAGCAAGAGGCAAGAAGACTTCAGCAAACAATGTTCTTCCGGTAAATGAAACGCGGAATGACTCACTTCTGGTATGATGAGGTCAAGATCCGGAAACGACAGGATGAGCTCAGTGTCGTCCTCGAGAAACTCTCCCAGCGCCTCTGCGAGCCGTAGTTGTTGAAAGAGTGCCTCCAGTGGCTGTAGGTATAGGTTTTCGGGAACCTTGATTCCAGGTGCAACTGTCCTCGCCTCGGCCGATTCTTTGGATGTCCCTGGAGCCGGTACGTACGACAGCAGATCGCCTTCGCGATCACCACACTGGATGACAAAGCCGTGGCCGTCGAAGGTGAGACGGATGGCAGGGAAATTATCGTGATCGTCCTGAACACCCTGCGATTCCATTTCAGACTTGCCGCCTTGTGAGGTGTCCTCGGTAACGGCATGGCGATCTTGATCCGCATCTCCCTCGGCCCCTTCCTCCGCACTTTTGGAAACATTTTCGCTGGGCGCATCCTTTTGTTCGAGAACAATGGCTGCCTTTGCATCCTGCGCATCGGCTAGCGGCTGGTCGCTATCTGCGCGATGCCCGTCGTCATGAGAATGCTCGGAAGACAACAAGCGGGGTCTAGAGGACGCGTCCAATGCATTAACGCCCATTGTAGTCTGCACAGAATCTCCGTCGATCACATTCGCCGAAAATTCAGCAGGGATCACAGGGACGGTGGCTGCATCCGTCACCGTCGCGCTTCCACTTTCCTCCTCCTTAGCCAGAACCGCACTGTGCCGCAGAGCTTCTGAGTTCATGGCCGCTTCCTCCAGTCCCACCTCCACGATAGAAGTATCGATTACTTCTGCATCTTCCACATCAGCCATCTCTGCCTCAGCCTCCGTCAGCTGTTCCATGGGCTCTAGGGCCAAATGCGCTGGAGGGTTGTTTGCGATGGCCGCGTGATCCTCTTCCATCTCCGCGTCGAGTGTCAGCTCCGCGTCGTACGCTGGATCCTCATACATGGCGTCGTCAGCCGTCATGATTTTGCTCATCACGAAGACGGTGGCACTGGTCTCTGGGTTGAGTGAATGCGGTCCCACCTGTGAATGTACCAAAGCGCCTGGATGCCTGAGGCACCAAGACTCCTGGGTGGTGTGCAAGTAGAGACAAAGAAGGCCACTCAAGCGCGTGCTTAGAAGGAATTGGACTCTGGAGAGAGATGTCATGCTCGCGCCCTCACACAGGTCAGCGAGCATGATTGAGTTCAACACGCAGAACGCTCCAAATAGGGTTTGAGTCACTTGCCTCCCTAGTCACGACGAGCGAGCCTATCCAATCTCGAGGCTCTTAGGGTTGTGTCTCGCTCGCTACCGCGTGTTCAGTAGTCCCAAGAGCCCCCCCAGCCCTTACAGACGCTGGGCCCACCCGCTGCAGCGGGTTTCTGTAGGTTTTCGGCTTTTGCGCACATCGAGCCGCACCTCTCTGGACATTTTGACGCACTCCCGAATTTCGGGGTCGAAAATTTTGCATGATGAGACGATGGGGTCTGGAAGGACCCTGGAAGAAAGCAGAGAGACTGAGATGACACGGGAGCGTTAAAGAGTGCCGCCATTTTATTCCGGGATGCTGGATCAAAAGACGTCATGGGACACGAACAAAGCCGTTTTGGTAGGTCACTATGTACATGGAACACCATGAAAATATGTTCGTCCACATCAGTCGTCCAGTTCTATGCCTAAGGCCTGAGCGCCGGTGTCCTGCTACAATCAATGCCCGGCTTTCCTTTTCGGTTTCCCCTTCTTCCTTTGTTCTCGTCCGACATTGTTGGCCATGTATGCAACTATGCACGGGACTATGCACGGGTACATTGCCTTTTTCCTCGTGACGAGAGCCTAATACCCTGACGGACCTCTGTGGCGGATCCGGTGGGCTGTAGAGTGTACAGACTGCCAAGCACCTGATGAGCCATCTCGTATATAATATGTGCTGTTGACTAGCTGGCCCGGTGCTGTACTGCAGTCCCTTGGCCCTTCGTCCACAGCCCCTTTTGACAGCTCTTTTGTAACATGTAGTGAAATTTCATGGCAGTGTGTATTAAAAAGTGGCTACATGTTCAATGTTATCTCCCGGAACACTCGTGCTTGTTTGTCGTACTGTATATATTTACATAAAGTGTGAGTCCAATGTGGTGATAAGTGGTGACTGGCTTGGCCTGCCATGGCCGCTGGAGGCGCTGCTAGGTAGTTTACCATTGTGATTCTCATCAATAAACCGGGGACGTGGGCTTCGATTGACTATTGCGGTTAGGTTTGTATGTAGATTCAGTTATTGGATAATCGCGAGAGCTTCAGCAGGGCTTATTACAAAAGGATTACATTGATTTCGTAGGTTAGACTCTCGACCTGTTACGATGAGTCGACAGATCACTGTTCTGAGGCATCTCGGACGCCAAGCGCTTGAGCGCCCCTTCCTAATTGGTATGCAATTATTAAAAGAGACTGGGTCGGGGACTGGGGATCGATACCTATTTGTCATGCATATATTTGCACACTGGTTGTACACAGCCGAGCTGATGCGCTGGGAGATGCCGTACCTAAGGCGTGGGATCGTCAGAGGCGTGATGCCGTGAGCGCAGGCCGTATAAGGTAGGTGCGCAAAGAATAAAATCATTCCCGAAGTTCCACAGGGTCATAACAAACGATCTCTTTCTTCAACCAGAACGGAACACTTGAGAGAGCAAGGCACCCCCGTTGTTATAATTAAAGCGAGTCAGCGCTCTGCATCTCCCTCAATTGTCTCAGGAGAAGCGGCCAAGTGACACTAGAAGTCTGAAACACTTGCCGCAGGCTAGAGCCTGTACCGTTGCATTGGATACATGTCACGCACTGACGTTTTCGCAGGCGTCGTATGGAACACACATCTGCATATTTCACTGGCTTCTACATCGGACACACGTGGAAACCCCGAAACGCTGGTCGCACAGAACAACCAGAGCGAACCCTGGACTAGCAGGAAGGGTGGATGAAGCACGAAGGCACACCAGATCCTTTTGATTCATAAATGGACTACATCGTCTGTTAGAATGATGTCCTGTCAACATTCTTGCCATCGTTGGCTGCGCTGCAGCGGTGTCTACGATATCGTCGCCACCGTCGGCTCCACTTTCTGCATCTGCTTCCTCACAATATGTACGGTGAGATTGCACACGGCTTTGGCTGTTGAGCCCACATGTATGCTCAACGTAGCCCATGAAACATTTCGACGCTGTTTTGAGTACATCCTCTTCTGGGTTCGGAGTGCGTTGCAATGACTTAAACTTAAGGGTGCCATGTTCTTTCAGCGGCATCTCCAGCAGATTGGCGACATTGATCGCGAATGTCTGCCACTCCTCAGTAACACGGTCTTCAGAGCGTATCCCGTGGTCCTCTTTCGCTGACAAGTTGTACTTCCAAGCATGCTTCCGCCAGGCGCAGCCCCGAGCGCGGGAACATATGCAGTCCTTACGCTCGAGTTGGCCTTGAAACTCTCACAGCGAGTGGCGCTGAAA
>NW_013546877.1:0-32768 GCF_000711695.1 Tilletiaria anomala UBC 951 | reverse complement strand
CCGGTGCCGTGGTTACTGGGTTTGCGGCTGGATACGAGAATGTTGTGCATGGTTGGTGTCTTTCCAGACGCAGCAATTGCGCCGGTGGGTAGAGCCCGGCGGCGGACTTATCGCTTTCGAAGCCCGATTCTATTCGCGCAAGGAGGCGGTGAACATATTCAAGTGTCCGTGAGAGATGCTGCTATTCTTGGCTCGTGCAACGGCCCGCTGCGGAGGGGGATGGGAAGGGGAGACAGGGAGAAATGCGCAGGTCACGCCAGGTGGCAATGTCGAGAAGGTCGATCGAGTATGCCATTCTTTCGAAAGCAGGCGCTTTCCCACCACTGGTGCCTTTTCTCCGCCTCGACATCCGCGCACACCGTGTGGCAGCAAGAAAAAGGTGCTTCGAAAGCTGAGGCTCGTGGCATCTTTGTAAATGATGTCGTTCCTGCCCCTCGTGTTATCGTCCCAAGAGAGCGCGCCAAGGATGTTTGGCATGCCGGAGAAAGGTGTAAACGTGAAGGCGATACCGCCGAAGATTTTGTGATTAGGGCACGCTGAACGTGAGTGCAAGAACAAAGCGCCGCCCATGCTGTACGCAGCGAAGGGCGCACAACGTGGGGCACCGAGGGTTGGTTCAGGAGATGAGGCGTTGAGGTGCTCGAGAAATGCTGTGAGCTGCATGTTGGTTGGTTGAAGTAACAGTCGTTGGCCGTTGCTGAAAGCAATGACCTTTTGCGAACCCTTCGCGCTGCCTTTGGTGTTGGCTGACGGGTGCTTTTCGAAACGCCGCTTGAGGCGCCCTTCCATGTTGGTCAAGTTCCACAAAGCGGTGCATCATGGACGATGTGTAGATCGGTGAACGTCCAGCCGCGCCTTCATGCGCAGATGCAGGTACGGCATTGTAATCTACCGAGTCGTCCAGCGGCACCTCGATGGATGCATCGCACCAACTCATGCCGGTCTTCAAGCCTATTTCGAAGGATGTGTAGCTGTGCTCACCGTCAGTCCAAACAAGGTCGGTACATCACTACACGCCAATCCCGATGCCCGTCTCTAAAATGGAGCAGAATTTTTTGCCCGTATTTAGTGAGCGCAGTGCTGACCCGCGATTGTCGCCGGGATAAACGCAGGTCCATCGTAGCCGTCGATCGGTGCTCGAGCTACTCAGCGGCATCAACCTTCCTCTCCCTCTCTGAACGCTTCTTTTGCTGTGGAAAAGTCACCGCGTGATCAGCGAGCTTGCCAGTGCTGATGCCAACGTTGGAGTAATGTCGTGTTAGAGTGGCTGAGCCAGGTATTCTGGATTGCCTGGTTCGGCGCGGGGTTGCGCCATAGCGGATGTATGAACGCGTCTTATGATACTTGCGTCTGGGAGGGGCGCCAGGGATATATCGAGTGGTGAGAATCGTTCACAGGAATGTATTGAGTGTTGGAAATTGAAGAGGCATGGGATAAAAGCGCCTTGGCGCATGTCAGATCGTATGAGGTCTTGTAATCATGGCGTGAGGAGGCCTGAAAGATGAGGAAGAGGGGGGGGGGGTCTGCGCATGTCCTGCTTCATGCAGTGTGGTTGGAGAGAAGCTGTCCAAATCAGCCTCTGTGATGAGGTTAGAGGCATGTATAGACTTTGGATGGGTCATCAAATCCGCCACTACCGAGCTGCCCCCCAATGTCCATGAACCATTCTTCATTGCGAACAAGCGGACGCGTTTCCTTTGTTTGGGTTTCCCATCTTCGGTGTCTCCAGCGCATCCGCGGCGAACCTTGACTCTGCGCTTATTCTCCTGCTTGTCCATGAACCCTTTTTCGTTTCTGTACATGACGCGGTGCATCTGTTCTACCTCGTGGCCAAACACATCCCGATCTTCGGCTTCGTTTGCATGACCATTGCGAAGAAAGTGCACATACCACTAATTGAGGCGGAGCTCAAGCGCGACACCGTCTTCACTATGCGTCCCCGCGTAATCGCCGTGCCGAAACGGCTCGAACAGGAAGCGATCCGTGATTGCTTGTGGCGCTGTCGACGACGTCATCGTCATTCAAGCCTTGAAGCGTTTTTAACGAGTCTATCCTTTGTGTATCGGAGCAGGCTGTGTCAAGATGGCCTAACGCCGATCGTTGAAACTTGCGCTGAAATACGGCGCTGCTGTCATGCAAGCTGGTGCGCTGTTGCCTTTGAGATGCCGCCGGTTCTCCGGCTTGGCCGAGCAGTGGGTGCTACATCATGACCTTGATCTGGAGGTGCCCATCCTCGGCTGAGCGAAATGGACGGAGCTAAAGTGCGGACATTGCACCGAAGAAAACTATTTGGCGCTAGTCTGCACACTGTCCGGACTAATCAGGCGCGGCTGTCAAAACTCTCATCATCCTCGTTGGAGCTTAGGGATTGTGTGACGCACGTGGTTATGCGATTGTCGAAGCTTTTGAAGACGAGCTCTTGGTGCCTTGGGCGTCGTGCTTCTGCCTTGCATAATCCATGATTAGGCGGCGTCGTTAGATCACCGCAGACAAGCTCTTCCATCTCGCAGAGGAGACTTAAAGGGCTTTGGCGTGTGTGCTTTCCTTCAGTTACGACAATCATCCCCGCCATCATTGTGCCCCTGCACCCATTGAATCACTGGAGCCTGAAGCTGATGGATGCCCAGCGCGATCGTGAACTTGGAGCGAAGCGGACGAAAAAGCTGGTGCCAGAAGTTCAATCACAGCCCTTGTCAAAGGTCTTCCTACACCCGCTCGGTTGGACGCGTGAGAGCGGCGTGACCGTCCCCCAGGCGAGATGCCTGCCAACGATGTCGGGCCTTCGCTCTACGACTCTCCGCAATGCACTATCCGTCCAATCCAGCTATATGATGCGGTTCCCAGCGCGCCTCTGCGCATGGAAAGACCAGATGCTGTTCAAACAATCGCCAGAGGAAAGCAGAGGGAAGATGCACGACGCGAGAAGTCCCAGAAAAGCCTTCGCGAAGTTCCTGTTCCCAATCTTGATTTTGTCGATCTGAGCTACGCGACCGCGTTTGCTGCCTGCTGCGCAGTGGCGGATAAGACAGGATTCTCCTACGTTCACAAAGGAAGTACATCACGGAACCCAATCCTGATAGACTCTGAATCTCCACCTGCATTGCATGCAAAATGTTGCGAAGCTATATCGACACGAGTAGAGGCTTCGTCCGCACGCAGGAACAAGGGAATAGCTGTGGGCAACAAATGCTCGAGCTCAAGGCGAGCGACATCGACCAAGGAGGTTCTGGCGCAGCACCACCCGCAGTTACCTGTAAACAAGCGTAGACGCGTGGAAATCGACCTATCATCTGCGCTCAGCACTCCCTCCATCTCGTCAACGCCAGTTGCTTCCACTTCGATTCAACCAGCACATTGCGGCTCAGGGTCAGAGGATGAACTCACCAATCATGCCGAGGTCAGCGTTGAAGAGGCTGCAATGAACAGAAAGTTCCGGGCGAACGAAGCCGGCTTCACGCTGGTGGACACACGCTTGGCCTACCGGATCGAAGCGCAGTCGTGTGATGTGCAAGAATTTGCCGCTCTCCATCAGCTTCTCGCCCTTGAAGAAGGGCGGGGAACGGCGCTCAGGGTTTCGCTGAGCGCTTCTAAAAAGCTCTCCAAGGGCCAAGACGACCAAGATCCGGTTGCTCTCGAAGGGGACGAAGCAGCAGCTGGACATGCGCATAGTCCGCTTGCCAACAGCACGTTGCACGCCTACCTTGCTGATATCACCGGCTGTGTCCCTTATTCCACGGCTTCCGCCGCGCAGCCTCCTTTCTTGGCCACGCTTCCACTGCTCAACAGTTCGCTGCACAACCCGACTCCGCGTGGCCTGACGAATGGCACGTGGGTACTGGCAGCGCTGCGCCTTCATGCCCAGGGACGAGTCAGGCTCGAAGCTTCACTGGCTCGTTTCGAACCTCAAGACAGGTATGCAGATGAAAGCGGCAGCGATCAAGCTGAAGAAAATGAATGCCTTGACTTCTGCCTCCATATCAAAGTGGATGTTTTGCAGGCTGCCTTCAGCAAGGCAAGCGACTGTCGCGTTGCAAGGGATACGCTTGACGTCTTGAGATTTGCCGCTGGGCTGCCGCAGCGATGCACTACGGAGCAAGCCCGTAATGAGCGGGAGACGTTCTCGGCATTGCAGGAGACGGTCGCAGTGGAGGTTGATAACGATGCTACAGAAGACGCGGATGAAGATGCAGAAATACTGCGCAAGACGCCCCCGGATGCGTCGCTCGTGTACGAATCGATGCCGAGTCCCAGCCGTGCTTTAGATTACGGTGCTACGATCCTGCAGCACCCCGACCTTGTCCCGACGCTCCTCCCGTTCCAACGGCGCAGTGTCGGATTTCTGCTTGGGCGCGAGGGCAAGAGGTTTGAAGTTGCAGGGAAAGATGGTCAGTTCGAGCTTGTCGAAGCGAAGGGGATCATGACCGCACGCGGTACAGTGCCGCTCGGCTTTTGGTATGAAGAGGTGTTCTTGTACGCACTCCCTGGGGAGAGGCTGTTTTTCGACAGCATGTACGGCTGCTTTACGCATGACGAAGAGGCTGCTGCAAAGAGGGATGTCAAGGGTGGTATCCTTGCGGAAGAGATGGGTCTCGGAAAGGTGCGTGCCTTGCATTCGACTCGTGTTTTCATAGTATTCTGATTTCATTGCTTGCTGTTTAGACCGTAGAGATCATTGCTCTTATTCTCCACAACCCAGCGCCGGCGTCGCATACCAGCGCACCGGCTTACTACAATGCTCCACTCGAGTTGCACGTTACTCCGGTCAAGGCGACGCTGATAATCGCGCCCGAGACGCTCCGGGAGCAATGGATCGAAGAGATGGCGCGACATGCCCCCTCGCTGACGGTCTACAGCTTTCCTGGACACGTACAAGCCGCCAAAGACGTCGTTGCTTTTGCGAGAAAATGCCAAGAGGCTCCGTCTCCGGCGCCAGCAGGCGGATCGGACAGCGCCAAGGAGAACGGCATCGGATGGGTCGATTTTGCGCAGCGCTTTGATGTGATCATTGTTTCCTTTCCAGTGCTTTCGCACGAGCTGCACACTGCACGAACGGCACCGGAGAGGAGTAGAAGAAAGGAGCGCAAGTATGAGCGTCCGAGAAGCCCACTCATCCAGCTGGAGTTTCACCGCGTGTGCGTTGATGAGGTGCAGCTGTTCTCGAAAGGGGCCATGCTCAACCAGGCTTTCCAGACGGTGTCGATGATTCCCCGCCAGTCGAGCATTGCCGTCTCGGGAACGCCTGTCAAGATGATCCGTGATCTGCAGTCTATGTCGCAATTCCTGCGAATACCGGGCTTCGAGCTCGCCCACGCCACAGAGCACCTCGTTTCGGCGCGAATGAAGCCGCAGTTGATCAGGATGCTGCGCCTGCTGAGCACACGCCAGACTAAGGACAACGTGAGCGAGGAATTGGCGATTCCTAAGCAGATTCGCCAGCTTGTCCCAGTCAACTTCACCAGCATCGAGAGCGCATTCTACAAAGATCAGTGGAACCTTGGCCTCGCCGAGCTCGGCCTCCGCGACGATGGGAGCAAGGTCAGAGAGACGATGGAGCTAGACCCGCCACTCATGCGCGACATTCTTTCGCGTCTGCGACGCGCCTGCACGCACCCGCATATTGCGATGCGAAGCGTGAGGAACACGCTAGCGTACGGTGCAACATTCAATCTGCGCTCCATCGATGACGTACTTGATCTAATGCTCGAACGCACGCGCGCGGACTGGTACCGGACGCGTCTCGGCCTCGTGTCCAAATCGATCGACAGGGTCTCACTGATGCTTCAGAACAAAGATGATGGTGACCGACACCTCAAAGCGCAAGATACACTCGAGACACTGAAAGAAGAATGCACAGCAACTGTGGCTGAAATTGAGGCTACCCTTGACCAAGCGCGGCTCAGGGGCCCTCTCTATCGGTTCACAGAGGACGAGGTCGCACAGGCCACTAGCAGACGTGGCGAGGAGGCCGAATCGGAGGAGACTGAAGCTCTCAGGGCAAGGAACCTTCATATGCGCGATGTTCAAGGGCGCTTACGAGGTGTGAGTTTTGTGCCGTGCCGGTTCTGACATGTGCTCACAATGCAACTCTTGATAGTGGCTTGAACAACTGCATCGCACATACCAATTCCTTGGAAATACTTGTTTTCAAATTGGAGAGCTCCTCAATGCGTCTGGAGGGAGCTCCGCACCGGGCGGGCAAAAGGAAAAGCTCAAAGAGCGGGAGAATGAAGCATACGATGCTGCGGAGAGCGTTCGGCAGGAGCTACTGAGAGCGACGCGGGAGCACGCCCAGCATGCGAGGAGCAATATCAATCGCCGCCGTGCCGATTGGACACTGCAGGATTGGCAGGTAGAGCATAATTTTGACGTCGGCGGCGGCATTGCAGTCGCCCCCCACTTTTCAAGGCTTCAAGCCCTGCAACAGGCAAGTGCCTTCCCACCCGAGCATACATTGAGTCAGAGCTGAATCTCCTGGACTTGCAGCTGCTCGACGAGAATGCCAAGGTCCTCCTATTGTGGCGTGACCGGATCCTTGAGCGCATCACCAAAGATATCAACCGCGAAATTGACCAACAAAATGAAGCAGACGACCAGTACAAGGACAATCTTGATGCTCAGCACGAAGCGGAGGCTCTGCTGGAGATGTATAGGGTCCTGATGGCGGAGCGCGAGCTGATCCTCACTGGCAAGCACGTCGTCAATTCAACATCCAAGCCACAACTCTTTGCAACACTAGAAACGGTCGTTCGCGAGGCACGCCGGAACGAATTGCTCGGCCTCGGGCGGACCCAGGAGGAGGAGGAGGCCCTGGATGCCCAGCGTGTGCAGCTGGAGCATTTTAAAGCGCTGGATGACGTGCGCAACCAAGTCAAGTTGCGGGGCGGTACGCCTTCTGTCGCAGACACGATCGTGAGCCTCCGCGATTCTGCTGACAGGATTTCGAATCCAGAAGAGACTTTGCTCTTGCGTGAGTGTAATTCGCTGTTTCCTCCATGCAAAAGGCGGACTGACCTGGAAGCATTTGTTTGCTGCAGGCGAAGCAACTCTTGACGCTCGAGAGATGCTCAGCCGGCAAACGAAGCTGCTCGATTCCGCCAAGCGCGACGCAAATCTCATGTCTGCTCTCTACAATGGTCGTTCAGCATACTTTGAGCAATTGCAATCGCTTTCAGACATGGTGACAGACGTTCCGACGAACAACCCCCTCCATGACATTTCAAAGTGCAAAGCAGAGGAAGAAGCTGCCCATCTAAAGATCGGCACACTCAGCCGTCGCCTTCGGTACCTGCAGCACCTCAACTCGTCCCGAGAAGTCGAGGACCAAGATTCAGAGGTGCAGGAATGCTTCATGTGCACAGACGTCATTCGCAGAGGCGTGCTGACGGACAAGTGCGGACATGTGGCGTGTGAATCGTGCTTCAACGAGTGGCTCAAGTCCAAGCGTACCTGCCCCATGTGCAACACCAAGCTAGTCGGCCCCGCTGACTTTCACCGCATCGTGTATAGGCAACTCTCCCCAGGCGTCGAGCAGAGATCTTCTGTGCAGACGCTGAATTTGCAGCATTTTAACTGCCTTCAGGGAGACCCACGCAAAGACATCGAGGTTCAGTCTGCAACAGGGCGATTTGGCAGCAAGATGGATCTGCTTGTCAAGCACATTCAATACATCCAGCGCACTACAGGAGAAAAGTCCGTCGTGTTCAGTTCCTTCACCCGCGGCTTGGACCTTGTCGAGCAAGCGTTGCGCGCTAACGCCATCCGGAGCGTACGATTGCAAGGTTCAGGCTCCGTTGCAGGCGCAGCCGCGCAGCGTTTCAGAACAGAACCCGAACTCGGCGTCTTTTTGCTTCATTCAGAGGGACAGTCATCCGGACTTAATCTGCTCTGCGCCTCGAACGTTTTTCTTTTGGAACCACTCGTCAACCATGCGCTCGAGCTCCAAGCAATCGGCAGAATCCACCGCATCGGCCAGCCGCGTAAAACCCATGTGTTTACCTACTTTGTTCTTGATACTGTCGAAGAGAACATCATCGCCCTGTCTCAGCGCAAAGGCCATTCCCTTTACGAAATGTGTCAGCATCGCCAGCAAGAAGATCCAGCCCTCTTCACCGTGCAGGCGTCTCAGAACCAGCCTCCGACCCACCGAGCGGCGCGTGGCGACTTTGTTTCGTCAGTGGATGACCTTTTTGTCTGCTTCTTTGCATCATGAGCTCGTACCTCTAATGAAAGGTGGCAGTCCATGCACGTAGCGTGTCCTCAGCAATCTTCTACAGCATCGTGTTTCAAAGTCGGCCAATAGACTGCATTTGGCTACCTTAGCATCAGAAATAAATTATCTGTAAATGTTGGTCATGGTGCGTAACCCCATTGGTAAGAATAAATGGCTATCGACCTCTCGCCTACTTACACATCGTGGAGAGCGTTTGATGCAAAAGTGTAAGTGTTCGCGTTTGATGCAAAAGTGTAAGTGTTCGCATCAGTCCCAGTGAATCAAGCCAAGAGTCTGAAGCTGATGTGCCTGGGTGAAAGCTAGGGGGCAAAGCTGTGATTAGATGAAAAGCTGTCAACAACGGCCTTCAGAGGTTCAAGTCCTACTGTCACATGTGCTTCTCACCATGAGCTCTTTGCTTCTTTAAGTATATTCAAACTCAACAAAGAAGCATTGAGTTTTGCCGGAAGGAGTGCAGCAACAGTGGCGTGATGTAAGAAAGCGAAGACTTGCCGCAATAGAGTGTCATCTGTCCTTGTATTGTGGATATGTGTGTCTCTGGGACTTTCGCAAAGAGACCGACTGATCGAATGGCGGAGGTACGAAGCGAACATGCACGTATTATCCACTCGTAGCGAGTCCCATTGTTGGGAACCCGACCAATGTAACTCGAGGACCTGGATACAGAGCATGGGGGAGACGAGTTGGCATGTAAATTCTTTCGTAATTGCGATACCATGCATGACAAGGGAAGGCATTTCAGTTGCAGCAAGGTGCAGCGCGAAACCATTGAGCAACATAGTGACTGCGAGTGGTCCACCCTCAATTTCTAGATAGTTGTTTGAACTGCTGAGTGAATGAGATACCCGGCCCACAGTAATGTTGCGTTCAGACCACAGCATTTTTGATGATCTGGCCTGCGTGTTTTGACCGAGGATAACTCCGCAGTCGATAGCTACTCTTGGTTCTTGGCAAAAGGACTGATAACAGAAGCTCCAACAAAGCGATGCGGGGAAGCAGGGGTTGCGTACCATCCTGACACACCTGAAGGGGGGCAGTGCTTTCATCGACGTATTTGTACGAACAGGGATGCTGGGTAATATCAAGACTTATGTATGTATGATGCTGCGTTCGCGCCACCTGGCAAAGCCACTTTTCAAATTGATACAACGACGTGCAATACATGCCCCCATCTTGCACAATCGTGAAAGGGTCTTATTAATGGTTCGTCGTAGACTCGGATCATACAAGATCACACCCTTCCGTCTACTGGCTGTCCGATGTCAGACGTGAGAGTTTCCGAAGAGTATTTAGTTCCCAACGACACAGAGCCAGTACAATGGGCAGGTCGAAAGGCACGTTATCAAACATAAGCATCAGCCGCCAGTAGCCAGTAATCGACAGTCAAAATGCAGTCGTCAATAGAGGGTATGAGTAGTGAGCTTGAGTGGTCACTATATAGTGGTCAATAGTCAATGAGTCAAATGCATAGTCATCAATCAGTAATCGGTAGCCAGAACATACATATTAGGCAGGCACCTGGCGTCCCAACTCTCGCGTCACTGTCTGTCAGGACTGCTAGGAACAGCCACTCGCCTCATTGCCGATGTCCCAGCCACCATAACGGAAGTTCCAAAACGAAGCATCCCCAACACCCATTTTTGTTAAAACTCCTGTACTTCTGATCTCTGAAGCGACAAAACACGCATTTGTCGGGGCTTATCACGGGTAATTACCCCATATGTATAGTAAGGTCAACAGCCCGTTTCTATTACAGGCGTGACGGCTCTCAGTACTCACCGCTCAGCCTTTAGTGCTCAGCGGGCTGGATGGCAGTGAGTTACTTTGACATTTTCTCATAGGCTTCCCCACACCATTAGTTTTCAGAGCTTCAGACTTGCGGTGGGTTTGAAGCCCCCGTTGTTCTTCAATGTATTCGTTGGTGAAATAGATGGAAGTAAATAGCCTCACAAACGATTATTTTTTACGTAAATAGTTTGAACAATGGGACGGAATTGTTGCTAGAAAACACAGTGTGCTCCTTCATTATCCTTCACCTTACGCAACCATGTTCAGACTACACGCTTCATGCTTCCCAAGCTACAAGGGTTATTTGTGCGCGCTAGAAAGGGGTTTTTTCGCATTTGAACTTCAGGAATTACTAAACACTGAACATCAGTTTTTTGGCCATGAGCTGAGAAGAGTTGTAGTTCGAGCAGATTTTTAAACCAAAATTGGAAAGGTCATACTTTCAGAAAGAGTTTTCATTTCTCTTCCATCGCAATGTCGACACAATACTGTCCAGTATGGGGAAATTCGACTTCCATCTCAGATCTACGCACGCGGCGGCATTCTGTCACAGCCAGCGACCATGTATTCCTTCCATTCAGAATACCTCGCGCGGCTGCAGCCGTCTCGGATGTCATGTCAGACTGCCGGACCAACCTGGTGGTATGGCCAGGGCCTCCGCAATGCGAATGAGCGGAAGTGCGTTAACAATGTACATATAACGAAAATGCGGATGTGTCCATCTAGGAGTATTTGACATAGATTGGAATGTCAGAACTTCAGATGGATCAACGCACAGACACGGCAAGTGCGCTTGCTGGCCGGAACAGGCAACGTCCAGAGTTCAGTATTCAGCATTTAACATCCAGCGCTCAGCACTCAGCGTCTAGCGTTCAAGTGTTCAAACGTTCAGCGCCCAGTATCCAGTATCTGGCATGAAATATTCAGTTTTCAACAGCCGGTAGCGAACGCGTGAGCGCTGAGCACTCAGCGGCAGTAGTCATTAGTCGGCAGTCACATAGTCAGAACGTCCAGTCAATCAACAGTGATTATGTCCGGGCGCACAACACTCCAAACATGTCAGTACATACATGTAAGAGATTCCCTTTGTACGCAGGTGGCAGGGCTTGCGTTATGCCCGAAGCGCTGAGAGAGCGGGAAAGCATGCCAGCCATAGACCACTAGGCTGCCGCGTGGGGTTCACGTGGCGTGGCATCACACGTGCATCAACATGTCACAAAGGTATTCCTGATGACATCACTGATCACCTCACCCCCTTTACGACTGGCCTCACCGGCACCTGTAAGGACAAGGCCAAAAGAAAGAGGTTTTGGGAACCGTGGCGTTGCTCTATAGTCCGGTTGACAGGGCAGTGCGCATTGCGCTATTCTTCACGCAGCGGCCCACTCTCCAGTGGGCCAGGTACCCGTGCCGAACTACGCTAACTACTAAATACGCCAGGACACTGGGTCGCCCAATGCCACATCGTCACCACACGTCAGTCGCGATGCTGCCAAACCCCATAACTTCAGTCCGAAAACTCAAGTCACAACTTGGTGAAAGGTCCAGTTGCAACTTGGCTGCGCATGTCAGGCTTGAACTTGATCAGTCAATTTCCGGAACATTTTCGGAATGGAAAATAAGCTAAAGCAAAAGAAAATCGGCCATATTGGACAACTTTTTTTTTACCTGCCTTGGGAATCTCCTAGTTGCAACTTGAGCTTATATTATGTCGGAGAAAGCAATTGACCTGTTACAGTAAAATCTCATTTCCAGGCCAAAATTAATGCTTCCATCGTTTTCTCAAGTTCATTCGCGAATTGCTTGAATCTTTGGGAGAAGCCCCATAATACCAATGGCTTTTGCGCCGATCCTGAAGACCTTGTTTAAGCACCGGAAGTGCAAAGAAAAGTTTTCAGGTTTGTGCCGTTGGCTCAGCTGTTCAGGGGTTTCCGTCTCCTGGAAACTGCCTAAACACTGTTTACGGGTCCCAAATCCCCCGGGTCCGCTCTGACAGGCATAGTGCGAGCAGATGCAATAAAAGGATTATCAAGGGCGCATGAACATGGCTTCGAGGGCGACTTGCTTTCCGAGGGTTTATCAAGGATGAGAACGAAATTCACGTCGTTGTTCGGACTCCAACCAAATCGAGCAATTTCAGTCCTAAAAAACTTGAGAAAAACGCACGATTGCGTGAGTTTCAAGAATCAAGATCCTCGCCTTCGGGAAGACTCGATTTTTCAAAACTCCCGCACTTTTCCCTGTGCAGGATTCACTACACGAAGTATTCAAAACCATCAATATTTGCTTGCTTATCACGCTAGATCTGATTGGCAGTGACCTCACAGTATGGGTTGTGCTTACAGCAGCGATCAGCACAAATTAAAGGGGCTCTCAGCACCTTCAAGCGCATACATAGTAAGCGAATGGAGTTCAGAGGTGGGATAATCCTACACGTGCCTTGGACCAGTCGTACAAGCTATGAAGCTAATGTAAGTTATAAAACGAAGAAGAAACGTGATTTTTCAAAAGTCACCAAGGGAGTCCCGCTCTTACAAGCGCCGATTTGCCGTTAAGTTGCTTTTGTTCACCATGGGCCAGAGTTACTTTCTGCAAAAGTCACTTGTTGCAAACTCGTTGCTGAAATTGCTTGATAACCGTTGAAATTTTATTTGCATCAGAACGGTATAGAGTAATCACTGAGAGGCTTTCCGGGGGTTATCCCAGCTTGATTCGAACAGCCGCTTCTTAAAAGGGTTTGTGGGCTTTTCAGAAAAGTTTTGTTTCGCGACCCGGTATTTCTCAGGTTTCCGAGCCAACTCTAGTTTCTTGATTCTGTGTAATAACCTCACCAACATTTCAAAGAACAGGATCTATCTATACGTGTAAGAGCCAGCTAGCATCACGTAGAGCACGGAGGCCGGTGTGCAATGGATATTGGATATTACCTTGTTCTGATCGTGATCATGACTGTGATTGCGATCATTTATTTTCTTCTGAACAGCCAACTCATACCAGCCCAGACAAACAGACACCTATAGCTTACCGCTGGGCTACCCATTTACCCGACCTTTGTGGTTCCAAGCCTCAACAACTCTCTCGGTGCGATATGCCTGTGAATTTACATATTCATGTTCAATATTTATGAAGTGACATGGCATTTGTGAGTTTTGAATGTCAGGTGTTAATGTGAGATGTGATGAGATGTGAGTTGTGACGCTTGAAAATTTGGTGAGTCCTGGCGAGTGATGGACTCTCCATTCAGGCAGAGGTTCTTATTGTGTGACATGGCTCCTTAAAGATACATGCTAAACGCTGAAGCTGGATGAAGCAAGGCAACAAAACTCACGCGCAAAGGCCATCGTCGCTCTGTGCATCACTGTAGGTCATTCCAAGTGGGGAGGACGCTTTGAATTAGGGAACGAGCATCTTTACCTCCACCCGGCGCCAGGACCGATTCTTTGTAGAGTTGACCCTGCCGCCTTGAAAGGGCATCTGGTCTGAACAGTTGTTCCCAAAGTGCTGAAGCTATGGCCCTGTCCAGTGGGTATGAGTAGTACGATGCTGGATACGAAACAAGATGGGCAAAGCGGCCTTGCCAGTCCAAATTTTGTACGGGCGTGAGTAGTGCAGCCTCTTCCTGGGCTTGCTCAAAAGTTGACGTGCTGTCGAATCTGCTATCCTCCGGGGATCGCAAATGGAGCCTCTGGTCAAGCAATGATAGCAAAAGCTCGTCGTATCTCTCGAGATGCTTGAATTGCGATGCCGAGTGGAGGTGCTTTTGAAGATGCTCATAAGGTAGTGGCTGATCCGTTGAGTAATGCCGCGCAAATAAGGGCAGCACACTCGGGTCGGTAAGAAAGTGCTCCATGAGTATTGAAGGAACTTCGACAAAGTCTGTGGCACACCGAGTACCAGATACATTCTGGAATTCGGTACGTCCCACCATCGCTGTAAGCAGCAAAACCGAGACATAGTGTTAGAACGGCCACTGATGATTTCCACTGGCCACTTCACGCACAATGTAGAGCGTGGCCCATCTCGTGAAATAATGTCTCGATTTCAGGCCATTGCAAGAAAGAGGGAGAGTTACCTGCTGAAGGTCGGCGAAAGTCACATAACAGCGCCACAATTGGCTGCTGGTACAGCCCTTCGCGGTCATTCGTACACTGTGGCTGACCAGTGAAGGGTGAGTCCGACAGCGTGGGGAGGTCTCCCCCAGAAAAGACGCTGTCGATATCATCTTGCTCCTCATCGAGATCTACCCGACGTGAGCAGCGCACAGTAAAATGTGCTGCACCACTCGGTTTTCCAGCACGACTCCAGAGATCAGCGTATATCACGCCTACTGGGCCGCCTGCATCCTCGTCGATGACCTCCAGTTTCAGAACATCCTTGCACCAGACTTCACCTGCAGCGGAAGGCACCAGCTGGAGGTGCATTCCGAAGAGATGCGAAAACAGTCGGCTGATACCACTGAAAACTGTGCCCACACTGAAGAATTGGGATAGAGGTGTCGTCGGTGGGCTGAAATGATCTATGTGGCGATTAGCAAGAAATTCTCTGTCCCACGCTCGCAAACGCGCGCTCCCGAGCTGTGGACGTTGCTGTGAGAGCAATAATTGAACCTCCTTCTCAACGTTGCCGCAGATCAAAGACAGTTGTGAATGAAGAAATCGAATGACGTTGCCTGAGGTGCCATTGAATTAGTCCCGGACGAGTTTCGCGAGTAACAATGAGCGGCTCACCCGGATCTCGCGCCATCTTATCTTTTAGCACCATGTGAGCAAAGGATTCATAGCCACTTAGCTTCGCCAGTTGAGCCCTGCGCTCAAGCA
Source organism: Tilletiaria anomala UBC 951 (assembly GCF_000711695.1). Taxonomy (NCBI): domain Eukaryota; kingdom Fungi; phylum Basidiomycota; class Exobasidiomycetes; order Georgefischeriales; family Tilletiariaceae; genus Tilletiaria; species Tilletiaria anomala. The sequence goes on along the minus strand of NW_013546877.1, from coordinate 17,933 downwards.
AGGCTTCCAATAATGCTTTCTGAGGTTTCCCGCTCGCGAACGCTGAGCGATACGCGGCCTCGCGCGCTGATGCATTGGTTGAGTTCCGAATGATCTGCATCAGATACGGGCTATCTGCGCGCAGCTCAATGATTCCATCGAAGCAGAGGGACTCGTCCATGATCCCCTGCAGGATCGGTTCCGGAAGACTAGCTAGCCAGGAAGGCTGGAACCTCGCTGGCGGCCGTCCCTCCCCTGCTTGCAAGTTTTGAGAAAAAGCAGTACTGAGGGAGAGGACAGAGTCGCTTAGAGAAACAAAACGCTGTCGATCATGCTCCGGCAGGTGAATGGCAGACTTTTCGAAGTCCTGGAGGAAGATGTGGGCTACATGGAGGCCTTCTGGCGAGAGCAGAGACTTCACCTCAGGGGCGCGAATCGCCGCGGCAAGCGTCTGAAAACACGTGGGTTAGCCTAGAACAGCTGCTCATGATTCGATCGACTCACTTGATACATGCCAGTGCTGGTATTGAGCACGTTCATATAATTGCAGAGGTACTGATGCGCTTGCTCTGCTGCAGACGACCAGTCAGGATCTGGATGAGCAGTTCGCACAAATTCTGCCATGTCGATAACCTTGCACAGCATATCTGACAACCTGTCGATGTTACGAACTACAGCAGCCATTTCCCTTGGGCCACGGCGGGGTGCTTCTGTAATTCTTCGTACCAGGACGGAAGCTCGTTCTTGCGACTTCCTTGCGATCGTTAGGAAGTCTCGAGGGTGCTTCAAAGTTGTCTCCCCAAAGAGCCCAGTTGAGGAACCAGAAGCTGCCTTGCAGGACGCTCCAAAATTGTCGATCACCTCTCGCAGATCACGGAAGGAATGTGATAGATCATTGCTCGAATGTCGGCTGTTGAGAGCAGTCGCATGAAAGATCCGCTTGGTTGAGACCTCAATGTCAGCCTGCAGCAGGATGCCTCTGAGTGCCAAGCGCTTCGACAGAAGCGGTCGGGCCAGCTTGCAGGCAGTGAGAAGGCACATTTCGTACCGTCTTACGTTCACCACGCCTCCGCCTCTTGCAAAAAGCTGAAAGGTTGACTGGGATTTGGTTGACCTTGGCCGTTAGATTGGGAAAGATCATTTATAAAGCTGAGGCGTGAAGACTGAGGCTGCTAATGAATGCCTTTGAGAACTAGATCCTGGTGGCTTCTGAAGCGCTGAATATTGAACTTGACGACCGTCCGAACCACATGGGTGGCTTAGTTCAAAAAGGCAGGACTACTAGACCCGGGCGCAATGCCAGCCTCGAGCTCTCGTTCGGGATTCCCGGGATCCCGCCGGATTGTGCGTCCAAGCCAGTTCCCTTCCCGGATTCCCCCTGCCGAGGGCAGGATTCATCAGGATCCGGTCATTTGGGATTGGGCGGGATCACTGGGGAAACGGGAAATCCTGTCACGTCACATTCCCGAACGAGACCTCTCTATCCAGAGCCAAAGCTTCAACCAATCCCCAGCCCCAGACTACGAGTACAGTCCGCATATAGCCAGGTTCGGCTTCCAGAGGAAAGAGGCTATGTGCTACGGTGAACCGAGAGTGAATTAATCGTTCTAATATTTACAGCTCGTTTTGTGACCGGCGTCCCGGCCAATGGCCATCGGCCATCGGCCAAGCTTGACGCCCTCACGGCCTCACCGAAGTCGCCATCCCATCACCACTGCACCAGTAGGGCGTAAATAAAATCAAAGACACAGACTCGACACGTCTCATTGACATCTTAACAATTGAATTGTAGCAGCTTGGCCCTTGGCCCTTGACTATCGTGTATTCGCTATTCACCATCGACTCTTGACTGTTATGATGGACCTGATTACGATACTGACTAGTAAGTGTAATTTTGTCGCACCGAGCCAGATGCAAAGTATCTTTTTGAGCAATTTTTGCGCGTTCCTCATAGTGGTGACTCCACATGGGATTAAGAACGCCCATGGCTACTCGGATGCGATCTCTTTAAGCCTCTTAAAGGGCACAGAAAATGATCTCCAAGTATCATAAAATCAGACCCTTCATTCAATAAATTGAATCGTGAATTGAGGAGAGTGGATGTAGGTGCTTGAATAAGTTGGTTAAGGCAAGCAAATCGGATGAAGCTAGTGCGCGTGTTTGGCATATTGACGCAGCCTGGACTCCTGGAGTTCGGCAACTCCCTTTGCAAAAGGGTAGTGATGGGCTGGATGAGGCCGTGTTCAAGCGTGTGGTCTTCGAAACATATTGGCTTCAACTCTCCCAGGCACTGAGTAAGGTAATCTTACGTCTTGGGGCTCCTGGGTCCCTCAGCAGCCGTGGTGAAAGTGAAAAATGAAAGATGGTACATGTTGAACACTGGTGGATACGGGATCAAGAAGCACCGTGAAGACGGTTAATATATTTAGAATATTTCGGTTACTTGCAGGTAAAGAGTGATATTACCTTCAATCAGCAGATTGCACTACACCTCCTCTTTTATACCTGGCAGGATCTATGCGAGCGGTTCTGAGCAAATTGCAGAAATGTTTCAAGCCCAGTCAAAGACCTCCAGTAACCCAGTTGCACCTGGCCAAAGAGATCGCTGAGGTCAACTCAACACAAAGGATCAGCACATCGTGGCAATGGTGTATTAAAGAACAAAGGATTGTAGATATGAAGCCATTGGAATATTGAACTGATTTGACGCCTTGGGAACGCGTATCAATTCAAGTGAATGTCTGATCGTGAACTATCTCGGCACAAAGGCGCAGATGTAATACTAACCCAGCACCTATGCAAGCTTGTGTAGATATGAAGAAACAACGTTGGGTGACGATCTATATGAGGGAAACCAGTGACCACAGAGCGGTGAGCGCTGAGTAGTGCGGAGTAGGATAGCGAGAAGTGATACGAGAGTCCAGCCTAGGAGTACGCATATATCACAATTACTGGATATTTCATAATTCACAAGATTTTTAAATATTGAATCTCATACGCCTGATTCTCATCTTGCGCATTCACATTTCAAATTGAAAAATAAATAGGTTTCTAGATCCTCCTACAAAACATTTGCCAATATTTGCATTCAGAGTTCATTATCAATGCTTTCCTGGTTCATCGTCCATCGTCCATCGTCCATCGTCCATCCTTGCGTATTGTCCTTACGTACTAGTGACGAGAGGCATGGGCGCATGAGCACTGTGACATGATGCGTGGTAGGTCCTATGCACTTGCAGCACCTCTCTTGAATATGCCCGTGGGTTCGAATACATATTTTGCATTCGAAAGCCCCCCAGGCAGCAGGCTTTGGCATAGTACCTCACGCTGCGCACCTTTCACGCTAGTACACGCTCCGTCACAAGTTTCACATGCTTGAACAGGATCATTTTGAGGCCTGAGGCGGCTCTGATCGCTGATGTAGGGATTTGCCGGTTTGACTGATTTAAAGCCAGCAGTTCCCAAGATCTGAGATAAGGAAGCAGAGCCTTGGTGCGCACAACAGTCTCATCAGAGTGGGAACGCAGCAAAACCTGGTACTGAAACTTTTCAATCCATAGAGGACCCTCGCCACACAGATCAGATGTACGCTTGTGTTCGCATGTCGTGAGCGGGGAAACTGGTCACTGGGGGCACCAGACACTTCTTGCAGTCCCATATCTGAAGACCTGTGCGCTGTGTTCACCCCAGCAGCAACCAGTCGTAGTCTATAGGATGGAAATTGGAATGTTCTTATTAACCTCAACAAGACAGAGAGTTGATATCTTCATAGACCAGTGCGTCTCCCTCCCAGCCCTTCTCGAAAACGGACATTCTTCTTTGTTCTGCATTCACTCCAACAGCCTACTGAGCTCAGCTTACGCGGCCGCAACCATGAAAGACCCGGTCTTGCCACCGTTTGCACTTCTGATGTGCATACTCGTCTGGCTTCCCTTTCGTTTCCACTGGCGTCTGCGCAACTATTCAGTCATGATCATGATCCTCTGGCTCTCGATTGGCAGCTTTTTACTTGGCCTCAACGCACTCATATGGTGGTCAGACACGACGCCGCGGGGTGATCCATGGTGTGACATTAGCACCCGTCTAATGCTCATGTCTCAAATAGGTGCGGCAGGTTGCAACTTTCTCCTGAGTAAGTGAAGGTGTAGTAAAAATATTTCCCATGGTTCCCTCTAATCGCATAGCTCTTTAGGTCGCAAATTAGCAGGCATCAGCTCTATATCCCGTGCGACGCGAATGGAAAGTGACAGAAGACGAGAAGCGGCTCTAGACATTGGGCTCGGCTTTGGAATACCGATTGTCCATATTCTTTTGGCGATTTTGTACCAAGGACACAGATATGATCTTTATGAAGGTGAGCCGTCGAAGATTTACAGCATGTTCTTATCTGATAGCTTTCTGCATACACTCTAGGCTCTGGGTGCGAGGGTACGACGTATCAATCGTGGCCATACATCCTTTTTGGCTTGCTACCACCGCTACTTCTGAGCCTTGCCACGCTCGTGTTCAGTCGTAAGTACATTGTCCCAGAAAGGTGTGAACCAAATCTGAAACGTTTTTCTTCTGTGGTTCTATTTAGTAATTGCAATGTCACGCTTCATCTCCCGACGAGCTCAGTTCAAGGCGGTGCTCCATTCTTCCAACTCGGCATTTGACCGTGGGCGCTTTTTACGACTCTTGGCTTTGACATCAGTTGAGGCTATCTGGGGGTTTCCGGTGACCTTAACACTGGCTGTTATCTCAATCGTGGGAATGCACGAGAGTGGAGCAGATTTGTTGGAGCCCTATTCTTGGAGTAGGGTGCACCATAACTTCTACAAAGTTGGCAGATACCCATCCCAAATTTGGGACCCATTCCCCAAGCAGTACGCCACGTGGGAACTTGGACATTGGGTAATCCCGGTTTCCGGGCTCATCTTCTTCGCACTATTTGGGTTCACAAAAGAATGTCGCGCAGCATATTTCCCTCGATCACTTTTCACAAGGGGCCACTCGGCAAACATATCACTCTCCACCCAGCTCGGCGGAATTTCGCCAAGGGCATTTGACAGCTTCTCACATGGCAAAGGAGTCGATGTTCTGCATGGCCTGCACATCACCGGAAAGTCCATCGACGATTCGCGCACAGAAGAGTCACTGCAGATTCACATTCACTAGCTTGTCTGTACAGCGAAATAGATCCATTCTTGAGGCTTCTGGCTCTTTTGCTGCAATGTAATTTTGTGACTTGAAAATGTATTCCCGAACATCCGAATGCTGCGTCAGGTTTATAACGGGGCTTCATGAGGTCTGAGCAAAGCCTCATGGACTTTTGAAGGGTCGCTAGTGTCCTGTCCAAACTCCAACGGCCTGCATCTTTCAAGTTATACCAATTCTCGGAAGGAACGCGAACGAGCTGTGTACTACGTCGTATGTTTTGATACGTCTTGAGACGTAACTCGTATCCGTCGTATGATCGATATTCCACTTCACCCCCATTCATTTCTCTTGCCTTTGTGACGAAGTCTGTGTCCCCATTGATTACATGTGTAGTCACGCGTCCGGCTCCAAAAAGTGTGCAGAGAGTCGTAAATTGAGAACCCGCACTTGCGCTCCAAAGTTCTTGATACCCACTGGATAACTGAATGCAGGATTGTCCATCAACGTATATAAGAAGGACTCGCATGCTTTAGCGCAAGGAAAGGTGTGAATCTTCTTCCTTGGGAAGGCCAAGTCATTAAGACGGGAAATCTGTTAAGACAACCTCATCTTCCTCACGACTTCGAAGACATCGCCATGTTTGCGGACCTCTTCACCACTATCGTGCGAGTCGAGCACGTCTCTAAAGGGTAAGTCCTGGTGGATTAAATCGAAGGACCTCATACAACCTTTAGGTCTTACATCCATTTTGGCATACTTTGCAGAGCGAATGCTATTAAGAAAGATGATCCCAGGTGCGCTTTGACAGCGATGACGTTACAGAACTTCGCACTATCAAGCTAATCTGCTTATCTTTTGAATTCTCATGCCCCTGTTCTTCTTCCTCAGTACCACCCCTCCCTACGGACCTGGCTGCACGATCGCTTAAGAGGCCGAGCGCCAAGTGGTGCTGCCAATGTGGCCATCATAGGCCACAACCATGGATACTATACACTATACTGTCTCATCTTTCATCAATCCTGTTTCTATCACCATGCTTTCTTCCAGCAGTTTCTGATTCCACACTACTTCAAGCTCATACCACTAGATGTCAGCCCTGTTTAATGTCACTTTCGCATCGGATTCAGGAAATGTCAAACGAATCGATTTGAGTCGTACCACGCAACAAAATCTTGTGTGAATGGCAAAGAGAGAGAAGACACTGAAGCTGCCTAACCTTTCCCTTTGAAATATGCATCATTGTAGCGTTTTCGTGGGCGTTTCTGCCATTTCTCGGATCGGCTGACGTTTAATTTGGCGAATTCGTCACGTTCAGAACCTGTCATTGCATACTTCTTGCGGGATGACGGGGTCATGCGAACGGTTACAGTCGGATGAACCCTAGTCGGGTTGGAAACGTGAGCCTGTACCCTTATTAGTTCGGCCGACCCTCAGCCTGGCCTATGCCTGTGGAGGGGGCAGTCACGGGCAGTACAACAACTCGGCTCAGTTTCGTCTGTGACAAAGCCACTTACAATTGTGCACCCGGGACTTCACGCCCTTAGTCCGGTGGCCAGACCATTTCCGCTGATGCGCAGCTCTGAGCTTGCCGGTCGGAGGGGCCGAGCAATCATGGGCAGGGGCACCAGGGCAGTGGAGAATATTGCTAGTTCGGTGCGGTTTCCAACGAGACTATTCGGCCTACAAACCTTCCCAAGTTTCAACCTGCCCTGCGCCTCCATGCTCTGGAGGCGCCTTTCTAGTACACTGGTCTCGTTTATCCACGAGACTATAGGTAAGCATAGGTAAAACGTACACAAACTTGGACCAGTCGCAGCTTGCTGCGTTGCGACTGGTTTGAGTATTGTCTCAAAAGAATTTGTCCACACAAAAATGCTATAGCTATTGAAAAGCTCCTTCTCAATGATATCGTCTTCACCATTCTGTGTTCTGCCACATGGTCCTACGCCTTACTCTGAATGCCTAACCGATCAAATAAGCATCTGCAGTGCATCGTGTCACAGCTGGTGGACGTAACTTGAGCCCGGTGTTCGCATCTTGCACCTAAACAATGTGACCATATCCGTCTCGCTTTCAAACATTTGAAAAGCATGCTGTCAACTCGCTAAAACCTAAAAGGCTGCAACGCCTGCGCTTTACAAAGGCTGCAGTCGCCTTGGGAAGGGAGTTAGGAACAACTTCAGAAAGGCACCGCCAGGCAACTGCGGTAATGCACAGATTCAATTTGTGCAGATGTTGTCGAGTAGAGCTTCACGTGCGGACGCCTTTTATATTCCTGTGCAGTATTACTCCTTCTTTTGCAAGCTCATCTCAATAGCCCGGGCGATGGCCTCTTCCTCAGTCATTTCCTCATCGTCATCCTGGGGGTTGCATTCTGTGCGGTCATCCGAGTTGCTTGAGTCGGCCTTGTCCAACGCAGAGCTAGTAGCGGCGGCCATCTCCGCGTCTTCTGACTGTTTCGGCTCTACTCGCTGTGAAAGCGCTAGAGCGCGAGCGAGCATAGCCTCCTCGTCGGCGTCGTGCGCATCATTCCCCGCTCCCGTAATGGATTCTGCACCCGTAACGATCAGGGATCCCCTTCCTGCGAGTAGCGCCGGTTCTGGCGCACTGCCACCATCCTCTGTCCGCGTGCGAGGCTCCTCCCCAACGCTGCTTAACACAGGAGCGGCACTGACGGATGATGATTGCACCGTCGCCCGTTGCCGCGCTTGTTCTTCTTCCAGCGACATGCGTAGGGCCTGAAAGAGAAAAAGAATACCATGTCAATGATGCCTGGAAAGCGATGCACTCGAGCGATACTGCCCACCATTGCAAGCTCCGGATCCATACTTGGATCGACCCCAAAGTCAAATCCACCATCACCGCCTGCGCCGCCGTCTCCTCCAGTCGAAATTCCGGGTGCACCTCCCACGTCGGTGCTCAGCACAGAAGATGAGAGTATTATGTCTGAAAGAAGCTGCGGTCCTGGCGGAATACTGAGCAGATGACTGAAGTGCAAAGAGCGGATGATGCCAACAGATCAGAACATTGAGCCCGGCAGACAATTGGCATCTGCACGATTCATACCTATTCTCGCCACTGTCGACGCTTTCAACAAATGCCCTCAGCTTTTCTTCGTTCTCTCCATTTTCGCCAAAGTTGATAATGTCCACAGCGACATTGTTCTTTTTAAGCTTTTTCCCAAGCTTAATCAAGCTATCCTGCGCGTCTGGAATGGGAGATCCCACGAAAGCGATGATCCGCTGGCGCTGATTCTTGTTCTCTCGGTGCTTGAGTGCAAGCTGTCACAGATAATTTTGATTAGGAAAAGCGCCGTAGAGCACGAACATGAAGGACGTACCTGTGCGATGTTGATGCCAGTGCAAATGTTGGCAGCTCCGGAGAGTGTCGAGCTGTGCAAAGCTGTGAGCAGCTTTCCGATATCCTTGGTTAACGTGACAAGTACCTCGGGGCTTTGGGCGACAACAGTAGATCAACATAGTTCAGCCAGTGGTACGGATCCCAATTGCACATAGTGAAACTTGCCTCTTTCCTGCCATGGTCATCAAGCCGACTTCGTTTTCTGGGTTCGAGTTGGTCTTTGCGTTGAATAGGACATTCACAGCGTCCGACTGGGCCTCCCACCTCGAGGGCGTGTAGTCGCCATTTCTCATCCACTCTGAGTTGTCCAAACTGCACGACATTCGCGGATCAGAAGAAGCCGCATAACGCACGCGAACAGCGACTCACACCAGCATCGTTGCTTCGAGCGGCATCGTAAAAGTGTTCGCAGTTGGAGCTCACACGATGTATGCTCAACTTGCAGAAACAATGTGCGCAAAACTTCGCGGCTACCACGGTATTGTATATAGGGCAGGGGCTGATCAATGAAATGCAGATCGGAGCTCCTGCAAAAGGGTGGTCATCATCAGCTGACGTGGTTGCAGGCTGTAGTGAGAATAGTGTCGTAAGTCGTGCGTAAGAGAGCTGACGACGCGCTCCTCCCTTCGACTGCCATGATGACAGGCGGCGCCGAGGGCGGACGACCGCCGACAGGATAGCCGCGCAACCCTATTTATTTTAAGTTCGGCACAAGGTCAAACCTCATGACCTGGATAGTCTCTGCAATGTCGTCCATCTATCGCAGACAGCGAGCGTCGATCTGCCGTTTCCCCTTGCGCTTTGGTTCGGCTTTCGATCAGCATTTGTTCTTGCTATCTGCTGCAGACGCGGCTGTACGCGAAGCTGACTGTGTTTGCGCTTACGACGCCAGCAGGACTTTGCACAGCGTGTCCGCCAATTTCATTGTCCCCCCTGCGCAAGGCGTGTCACGTCTTCCGCATCCACACGAGCGCAGCGGTGAAGCTGCTCTGGATCGCGTTGATCTAAAGATACGCTGGCAAAGATGGGCTCCCCTTCACGTATCCGTGAGGTATGGGCCGAAAATTTTGAGCAAGAGATGACAGTGCTCAGAGCATCTATTGATCACTATCCATACGTCGCTATGGTGAGCACCTACGGCTAACTGCTGTTGATGTCACTTCTCTGATTCAAGTCATCGCTTTTCAGGATACCGAGTTTCCGGGCATCGTTGCACGTCCGATAGGAACATTCAAAGGCTCATCGGATTATCACTATCAGACGCTGCGATGCAACGTAGACCTGCTCAGGCTCATCCAACTCGGCCTCACAATCTGCGATGCCGATGGCAACCTTCCGCCACCTGGGCAAGCATGCACATGGCAATTCAACTTTCGCTTTAGCATCAAGTTAGTAGATGAGATGCTCATCCAAGCCCGCATGACGGAGTGGCTGAACACTTTCCACCTCCAGCGACGACATGTGCGCTCCAGACTCGCTCGAACTCCTCACAAAGGCCGGCTTGGACTTTGATCGGCACGAGCAGATGGGCATCGACGTAGAGCACTTCGGTGAACTGCTCATCACATCAGGTCTCGCCCTATTTGACGATGTCAAATGGGTCAGCTTCCACAGGTGAGTCTGGATGTTGGCCAGCCTTATCAATCGACATCATTGACCCAAGATTTATCCGTCCAAAGCGGATATGACTTTGGCTACCTCCTAAAGGTTGTTACAGCATCACCCTTGCCGCCTACTGAATCCGAATTCTTCGAGCTGCTTCGCGTCTGGTTTCCATGCATCTACGATATCAAATACCTCATGCGGTCTTGCAAATCGCTGAAGGGCGGACTTCAAGACGTCGCCGACGATCTACAAGTTTCAAGAATCGGGCAGCAACACCAGGCCGGAAGCGATAGCCTTCTGACAGTAAGCACATTTTTCAAGCTGAGGGAGAGGTATTTCGACGGGAAAATCGACGATCGCAAGTATCTCGGTTGTTTGTACGGGTTCACCCACTCAAACGGCGGCGCTGTGCAATACACACGTGCAAGTTCAAGCCTACGATCTCGGCCTACATCGACACCATCAACTGACCAATTTAGAACAGCTTTCGATGCAGCCCCCCCGCCAATACCACCCAATTCCTCGCCATTCCGAGCAAACGCCCCATCCAACCTACCCGGCTTGAATGCTCTGAGCAAAAACATGACAAATTACTCCGGTTCAACACCCAGCGGCCCTCACACGCCGGTTGCGGGCCAGGGAAAGAGGTTGTTTGGAAGCACGCCCATTGGCAGCGCTGGAGCTTGAAGTTGCCTGACTGAGCCTCACATTGCGTCAAGAGGTTCAAGGCCTCACTAGCGATGGAAGCGGTACTATGCAGTGTCTTTATACACTATGGATTCAGATGAAGTCCATCCTAAATCAGAGAACGCGTTTGCCATGCACCCTTGCTTCCACACGGGGCAAGCCGCCTCGCCTTGTAATCCATCCCTGCATGTCTCGACCGTGGCGCTGCCGAAAACAGCTGTTCCCATGTCGCAGCAGTACGGGCTATTTAATGGATAAAAATAGCATGGTGCCGGGTAGGAATCCAAGTCCGAGGAACGGGCTTGCCAGTCCAAAGCGTTCACAGGACTGAAAAGTCCAGCCTGTGCTTGCGCATGTTCATATGAAGACGTGCTATCGAATGCCGAGTCATGAGCAGCACGGAGAACAGGGTTTGGGTCTAACAATGATAGCAGTAGTTCGTCATATTATTCCAGATGCTTGAAGTTTGCATTGCATTGGATCGGAGATGATGACGAAGAGCGTCGAAAGGGAGCCGCAGCATGACGTTTAACTATGCTCAATAATGCCGTCGTGGAATGAACAGACTGACGAAGGATGCTATCAACGCTTACCTACCGCATTTGCAGAACGATCCGAACAACTTCGTTAGCTACGAGCTGAGTTCATTGTCAACATACGAAGCAACAACTACCTATGGTACGAAAATTTACAAACTCCAGCCAACCTTGCACTCTCCCGCAGACACAGCCCCACTTCATCCGCCGAGAGAAACCATCTCAAATCAAACTCAACGCTTACGGCTGACTGTTGCTCAGGAGAGCGGCAGGATGCCCCGCTTTGAGCCGAGGATCAAACCGCGCAACGAAGATGCGACAAGGCAGATGGTACTATAATCAGTGCCTGGTGGAGCCTCGACCCTGAGAGTGATGTGCCACGCCCGCCACCATCATCATCCAGTAGCAAAGAGGGAAACATGGATAATTAGCCAGTTGTGAAGCTGAGAATATCTCGCTCCTAACGAGCGCCAACCGCGATGGCGTCTTCGCTCGAACGGTAGAGCTGAACGGCAGGGCTGAACGGTTTCACTATCTTCGCGGCGCCGCTCTCTTTCGGCAACGGGTTGGCAAAGGGGTTCTTCCTTGCGCGTCACACTGCTGAACATTGAAGTACGATCGTTCGAGGACGGATGTTTGCGAGCGCATCTCAATCTCAGCGTAAGTCAGGGCTAGTCCATCAGAGCCGCAAGCTTCGTGTATCCAAACCTCTCGTTGGCAACCTAGGAAGGCGATATCAAGCTTGCGCCCGTGTCATTGCAGGTGCAGGGTGATAGAGACCCTGTCGTCAGGGAAGCCAGCCTGCTGAAAGGGGTCGCACGCGATGCTGCATCTGGATGGTACTCTAGTGGGCGTCAATTCAAGGGTGCAACGCGGATTCTGAGCACAGGTATTCCTGCGACAGGTGCTCACGTCAACCCGAGGCACATGTCGTCCAGAAAGGATAAAGACGAGATCGGCGATGGTAGCGAGGGCGAAGATGACAAGACACGGGGAAGTACAAAAGCATCTCTGATTGTATCGATTGCAGCATCAAATATGTGGATGACGCTCCTCATTAGTGATGGCAAGCTTCGCCTCATCTGCCTTGCAGATGCTACCCGCACCTGGGCTACAGCCTTGTTGCCATTCGTGCCATGGTGCCTTGAATGCTTTGGGAATACTACGAATCAACCATATGCATTTGAGTCTGATGAAGAGATGTCAGCGACATCCGGCTGATTCTGATGGCTCCAATGCCGCATCTAATTGTTGTCGACAATCAGCAGCTGCATGTGTACGAATTCAACCCATTTCAAGATCCTGACGCGCCAAGCGACGCAACGAACGTTGCTTTTGTCAAGATCCCCGGCAAGCAATTGTCCTTGCACAGCATTCCCATGTTGAAGGCGCCTAACAGTGACAAATTCGAGTTCGAAGGGCTCTCTTGCAATAAGCTTTCAAAGAACAAGTCGCCTTCAGAGCTGCGACCTTGGGTTGGCAGTGTAACCGAGTCGCCACTGCAGCGAAGCCTGCTCCTTGCTTTGCTGCGACTACAACGTTCTTGCGCCACATCAGTCAGCACACATTCATCCTACCATTACATGAGGAGAGACGCTCACTTGTGTTGAAGTGAAAGTGCAGCTGTTAATTCTTGAGCACACACAAGACAGAACTTAAGGACTCTAGATGAAGCCGCTCTTCCAGGTGTCGAAACTGCCATCGGGGGCCCGGGTATCTTGTTTTTGATGCTTTCGAGAGCTTGGACAGCGCTGTCACGCCCATACAATCACGTAGCATGTGCGGTTGTCATTTCTTGAGGCTTCTTCATAGGAAAAGGTGATACCACCATTCGTTTGGGAAGTGTGACCAGCCGTTTTTGTCAGCGGTTCGAAATGGCTGCCACGGAACCCAAACCGAGGGAATGCACCCCTAAAGTGACTCCGAAGATCTGGAATGCAAGACGGCCCGAGCATATAGGCCGGACGGTGCGGAAGATGCCTGCTTGCTAGGTCGCCGACCTATGCACCTCCACGCGTCCAGCCGCAAATAGGGGATGCAGATGTCTACGGATGCATTGGACCTGATTTCCAATTTACCACATGGCGCTGAGCTTGTGACATTGAGTTTGAGATTTCGAGTGCAAGCTGCAGCATTGACGCTGGCAGGGGAAAAAGGCTATCATGAGTTGCTCGCCTGCGTCTGCCGGCCCCCGGTATGTATGTATCTAAGAAACATAAGGCGCGGCTCTGCTACTGGAAGTACAGCCGAAATGAGGTGCCCATGTCCATGAGTTACTGTGACGTATGGAGCAACTTACTGTACCTTCTGAGTTTCCCGAATCTCGATCCTTTCCGAATCGTTCAAGGTTTGAATTGTGGCTCCAGCTCCTCCACCAAGCAGCTGCCTTTCGGTACGGGATCGACGCGCCCAAGGCTGTCACGTTTGAGCTTGGCTTCCGCCTACTTTTTGATGCAATGTTTGTGGTACGCAACGGGGGAACTGACCTTTAAGTGAGGCACTGATTCCATGCTGGGAAAAGCTTTTCTACGTTTTTGAGATGCAGCAGATACATAGCGTTGGAGTTTGGGGCTTGCCCGTGATTGTTCGCTCGGATCGGGGTTCGATGGAACGATTTCATTCGGGTGAGGCTTGAACAGAATACAGTTGCGAGAGGACCTGCTCATACACTTCCTTGTCGTGGCTTGAAAAGACACAGAAGCACGTCTGCTGTACCTTGTCTGATGAGGCAAGGAATCTGTCAACCGTTTCAATTGCGACTTCGGTGGCGTCTCGGATGGGATACCCATACACGCCTGCCGTCAGAGAATGGCCCAGATGAATAAATGTGAACCAGCACAAATTAAAGAAGCAAAGGATCTTTGCCTGCGATAGCATGTCATGCAGAAGATACACACCTGTCGATATCGAGGGAAAAGCAATGCTCTTGGCTCCGGCTTTCTCCGCTTCGGCCAAGCTGTTGCGATAAGCGTTAGCGAGCAGCTCTCGTGACTGTTCAGCCTTCGACTTGCTGTAAACAGGACCGACGGTGTGTAAGACAAGCTTTGCTGGGAGGTTGAAGCCTTGGGTCGTTCTCGCCTCCCCTGTCGGGCAGCGTGCCCCGCTGCTAGCATCGGCAGGATGCTTTTCGCACGCCTCGCGCAATTTAGGGCCAGCAGCGCGATGAATTGCGCCGTCAACTCCGCCGCCGCCAAGCATGCCCTCGTTTGCTGCGTTTACGATGGCATCGGCTGCCAGCTTGGTGATATCCCCTTCCCACAAGTACAGCCGGTCAGGATGCCGCAATTGATACCCTGACTTCTGCGTCGTCGGGGTGAGCTTACCCGACGCGAACAGATCGGCGACGCTCAGCAGTGAAGAAAGAGACGCCATAGTTATATTGGGCTGAGGTGTGTTCAAGCCTTCAGTGGCTCTCACGCTTTGATTGAACAGTAGAAATCTCGATATGTCCAAGCTGTCATTTGTCTGGAAAGCGTTGTGACATCTAATGCTGTCCCATCTGCATGCTCGAGGTCTGCCGTAATGACAACGACGATTCATAGCACACCACAGGCAACAACTTGATGTCGACAAAGTATCTATTCCTGAGAGTGTGTACACAATCCTGGTTCCACACATCTTCTTTGGTTCAGCGAGAGCAACTTCCTGATTTTGGGACTTTCGGAGTATTTGGGTTGTTGATTTTTGTACCAGGAGTTGTTGCTTCGTACCTTGTCTAAAGCTTCGAGCCAATTGTGTTCCACTTATAAGAAACGAAGCATCAACTGCTGCACAAGTTGCTTCCCGCCGCCTTCGCGATAGTCCATGCAATCTATGCTCATCGTACATTGCATTTATCACCTACAGCATAAGCGAATGAGACTATGGTCTCCTAGAGCTTGCTGTGTAGGTCATATTCGCAATCTACAAACGCGACCAATGCTGCATGCCCACCTCGCACTCGCAAGGAGGGAAGGGTTAGAAATCTATCACGGAGTCCTAAGCCGCGAATGGAACATGATCACAAAATACATCAAGGTTCCACCAATCCCTTAAAACAAGATATTGAATAAAATCATTTCCTCTAACTCCACCTTCCCTCCCTCCCCTCCCTCCCAATTCTGGGTCCTCTTTCATCCCTTTCCATTTCCCCCCGCACGAAGTATCCGCCCATTGGTGCACCCAGTCACTTTGCAAAACAGCTGAGAGTCAGTAGAGACGATCCGGAAAACCACGTTAGATGATCAACAACCTAGTCAGTGACATAATAGAATATTTTGCGCTTTGCTGATTACTCAAATTCTTAATGTAGAATGAGCACATTGCATGCATCGACGGCCGAGAGGCCTCGACGGGGGCAATCTCGGATCTACCATGATTTGGACCACGTACTTTTCACCTGCGAGCACCTTACATGGCCGGGGTTTGGCTTACTTGACTTTGACGATTAATGTTTGCATATTTGGGACTCCGTGGCAGGTGTACATATCAGCATTCCAGCGACCGTTCTCAAGAATCTCGCTCTGGGTCATGGCCTGTTTTCGAGCTTCAAGCTTGCCGGACAGCTGAACAACAAGGAAAGGTGTAACCCATTCCATCGCGATCGGTCTGCAGACCGGCGTTCTTATGTCTTCGCACATCAATATAGGACCTTCTTCGTCCCGAGTCCAGTAACAATGCGGCAAGCGTCTGCCAACAAAGCACAACCTTCAGAGTCGCTGTGGTGCGATGATTTCACAGAGCGCATGAGAAAGATCGCGTGTGAGAAGGAAGAGTTTTCCCGCAACCTCATGACATCTCAACATATTGTCTCGACCCAAACTCCAATCCTCTCACAAGGCCATCCATGATCCTGGATCCATCCCGAGGGCGAGACAATTCAGCAATCTCTCAATCAATAGATTAACGCCAACGTCAGAAATGAGCGATCCCTCGTCATTGTAAGTGACAGTAGCCACAGTACTGTGGAATTCGAGACCGAAGACTGAAGAAAGTCATCAATTCGACACCATCAAGGACATTGACCCCGGTCGAAATGTGACGATCTCCTTTTCTGGCCGATACTACATCACGTTGAAAGAACACATTGTTGGACTCGACTTGACCGCTGTGTTCAAGGAGAGTGCCTCAAAACTGGACGTCATATTCAGAGGGTGGACATTTGCAAGCTTGTCGCTAAAGACAACGCTCCATTCGCGCTGGTGCTCCGAGCGGTATCCGAGGATGATCGCTGTGCGCTGGAATGGCCAATATCGCCGGTGCCATGGAATGTCTTGTGCTGCTTTCCTCCCTCGGGTTCTCATGATAGAAGAACCGCGTGCTATATGGAATTTTGGCTGGATTTCTGAGTTGAGCCTCTGGGGTCCTTTCTTGAATAAGATTTCGAAAGTGGCACTGCCAGCCGGGGCTGGTATTCACCTGGTTGGGAACGGGCAGCTCTGCTGTACAGCAACTTTTAAAAGGTCCACAAACACCGTCAATTTTCACCTGGCCCAACTATTCTCTCGATTGGACCGATCAACGCAAGGTGGAGCGGCTTTAGTGGTCGTCGCGGTAGCCTGTCACACTCGTCACCTTTCCTCGATGCCTTTCCCATCAAATACCGCACGCCTACTACGCATGTCCTCGGATCCAAATTGTTGATGCCTGTTCTAAGCCATCAGAACATTTAGAACGTGCCCAGTAAGGCATGACAAGGCCTCAAGGAGCCCGAGCTACGTAATCCTAGAGCACCGGACGCCGAGTTCCCTTAGCCACAAGTCCCTCATATCTTTCACAATATACCGCTTTAGCCATGTGCGTCAAGGACAAGCATCAACCCGTACTGGATCTTGATCGACATTCGCAATGCTCGAGCAGTGAAGCTTCCAACACACCCTGATGCACGGAACACATCAGCACATCCGCGACATATTCCATTACAATAGCGCAGCTCGATCGAAGCTGATGTTCCCGGCTCCGTTCTCTCTCAAGCCTAATAACACTGCCCTTGCCGTGCAGGAGTCATTGTGGGCAGCAGCTTTCTCTGGCACTTTCACCAATTCAATATAAAGAATACAAAACGTTGGCCACCTACGATGATCTGGGCATGCAATTTCAGCATGTGGACAACATACGTAAGGTTATCCCTCTTCATGCTACAACATCTGGATTGAGACTCCGACCAGATAACGGTTACGAATTTGGCGAGAATCTAGTCTGTGCTGCGTCAAGTCCGGATCTGGAAGGCGAGTAGCACAGTCGCATCGGAGACAGTGTGTATCATCCCTGAATTATGGCATTTCATG
The DNA here is from genome assembly GCF_000711695.1 of Tilletiaria anomala UBC 951. Lineage (NCBI taxonomy): Eukaryota > Fungi > Basidiomycota > Exobasidiomycetes > Georgefischeriales > Tilletiariaceae > Tilletiaria > Tilletiaria anomala. The sequence continues at coordinate 361 of NW_013546877.1, read as the reverse complement.
TCACGATTTCTTCGATCATCTACATTGCACGAAGAACCCGCTGTACATTCTGCAACCAGTCACTCTCGCATCGCTTACACGCCATCATTCATAGGTTCAGCTCCAGTTGGATTATGGGATGCTTCTGGAAGTTTGGGTCGTAGGGAACTCTTTGATGTTTTTCAGCCTTCTAACACATAGCAAGTTCGAACCACTCCTATGGGGTTTGCAGGAGCTCGCACATGCGCAAGACTGACGTGAATTGAGCTGGGGGCGTGGAAATCGCCGGTTCCAGTCGCTAAGTGACCGTTGTCACTACGTTGTTGTCGGTCGACGTAGGGCAATTCTTTTGGCCTCTGCCAGATGCTCAAGTTCAAAGTTG
>NW_013546878.1:0-33161 GCF_000711695.1 Tilletiaria anomala UBC 951 | reverse complement strand
GGGCAGAGACCAGAATTTCACATGCCCATACTGCCTCCCATTGCCGTGCGAGGGCTGAATGCAGCGTCACGTGCTCCTTTCCGTCCTTCGTAACACTTTACTGTCCGTCCCACTCTAGAAGCTGTCCACCATTTATCAATGGTTATACTTGCACGTGACTATGATTTTATACTGAGAACTGTGGCTTTGACTGACAAGGCGGTTCCGCCCCAAAATTTTCGCTGCTGTTCAGTTCTGGAATACCTATTACCAATCGTTTCGCATAAGAAGTATTTCTTCACGGTCCCATTCTTCTCTTTTCTCCCACAAGCTCCTACTTTTTTTCAAGCCCACCCACCATCCTCTGCGTCGAGACTGCGTCACTTTGCATTGCTCGGAGCCTTGCGCTCTCAGTGCACAAAGGCAGAGTGCAAAGATGCCGGCGAGCATTGGGAAGTCCAAGTCGTCCGCACCAGGCATCAAAAAGGTCAAGTGAGTTGATCTCATTGGATCCAAGCTGATGGTTGCACATCACCCGGATCGCTGTTGCTGATTCTGCTTTACCTGTCGTCTTTACTCAAGGGGAGAAAACTTCTATCGCGATGCCAAGGGAGCAAAGCGGGTCAAGCTTCTAGCCAAGAATGGCATTGCTTCCAAGGCCATCCGTGACAAGGATGGGAATATCATCCAGGCCGCCGAGTTCCAAAGTTCCGAAGCGAAACCGGGTCGAGTACAGCCAGATCGAAGATGGTTTGGCAACACGCGCGTTATCAGTCAGGATGCCCTTGCACACTTCCGCGAGAGCATGTCTTCGCGTGTCGACGACCCATACTCGGTCTTACTTCGCCGCAACAAACTCCCTATGAGTCTTATCCAGGAGCCCTCTTCCAAATCGTCCCCGGCCGGCATTGGGAGCAACAAGCTAACCGCCGTCGAATCTTTCTCTGACACTTTTGGTCCTTCGGCCCGAAGAAAGCGTCCGCGTCTGGATCCTACGGCAATTGGGTCCTTTGAAGAATTTGCTCAGTCTGGCACAACGGCGATTGATGACGCCGAAACTGCCGCAGAAGCTGCCCAAGCCAAAGCCCGAGGCGTCGGTCTAGTGCCAGAGGACGCCGAGATAGGTGCGGTGCAAGCGGAAGTCCCCTACGAAATTCCCGTACAGCGAGGACGCTCGGAGCCAATATATTCGAAAGGTCAATCGCGCAGGATCTGGGGCGAACTATACAAGGTTATTGACTCATCAGACGTCGTCATTCACGTCCTCGATGTACGCGACCCTGAGGGGACACGATGTCGCAGCGTTGAGAAGCACATCAAGGAAGAAAAACCGCATAAGCATCTAGTCTTTGTTCTCAACAAGGTCGACTTGGTGCCTACTTGGGTTACGGTGAGTGCTTGTCCCGGTTCACAATTCTCGCGTGTTTTCTTGTTAGAGTCCCACAATCAAGTCAAGCTCCGCTGCCTGTTTTTCTCCGTGGCGCGGCCGCTGTTACGATTGTGGAAGAGGAATGGCAAGGGTTGGACGGCCTCTTTGTCGGTTGCTAGCGCAGTCGACCCGCAGAGTCAGCTCTTCTCCCGCCATTGAAGGGCACTTTGTGTGGAGGTTTGGCCGCTCTTGACAACTTTCTGGATGAGTTGAGCCTGTCGCTTGCAGCCTGTCTGCTATACCCTTTGGGCATCGACAGGTTCGTAGTTCTGGAATGGACAATGCAGTTATCTCGGATTTGTTTTTTTTGCCTTGTTTGGCCCGCGGGAAACTGACACAGGCGTACACTGTTAATGCTTTTAGGCTCGATGGGTCAAGATTTTGTCTCAAACCGCCCCTACACTGGCTTTCCACGCCAGCGTCAACAACTCATTCGGAAAAGGCAGCCTCATTTCCTTACTTCGCCAGTATAGTGTGCTGCACTCCGACAAGAAGCAGATCAGTGTCGGCTTCGTCGGATACCCGAACACGGGCAAATCCAGCATTATTAACACGCTTAAGAAGAAGAAGGTATGCAAAACAGCACCAATTCCCGGCGAGACCAAAGTTTGGCAATACATTGCTCTTATGCGACGGATCTATCTCATCGACTGTCCGGGCATTGTTCCTATATCCGCCCATGACTCGGAGACGGGCACAGTGCTTAAAGGTGTTGTCCGTGTCGAGAATCTCGAGACCCCAGCGGAGCATATACCCGCCTTGCTAGGTCGCATCAAGGCGGAGCACCTGCAAAAGACGTATGGTCTGAACAAGTGGATGGACGCGGATGACTTTCTGTCGCAACTGGCCAAAAAGATGGGCAAATTGCTCAGAGGTGGCGAGCCTGACATGGAGACCGCAGCCAAATGCGTTCTCAACGATTGGATTCGAGGGAAGCTGCCTTTCTTCGTAGCACCGCCGACGGCCGAGTCGAACGCCACGGGTAAGGAGAAGTGGGCTGGTGCCGTCAAAGGCGTCACGCAACCGCTGCGTGGCATCAACCCTGTCCACCGCGAGGCCAAAGGAGCCACCGAGGGTGATCAGAGGAGTGCTCTCGGTGTTGACAAAGATGAAGCCACCGAGGTAGTGTCCACGGAGGAATTTGACGACGAGGATATCCAAGCAGAGGAGGATGAAGACGACAAGGATATCCAAGAAGAGGAGGATGAAGACGACGACGACGACGGCTCAGATGCTTCGGCCGACAGCCTTGAGCAATTAGGGTGGGATGACGTCTTTGGCGGTGCAGAAGCAGAAGAGGATGAATCCTTCACCGATGAAGAGGGCGAAGAGTCTGAGCACGGCGATCACAGCAAGGCAGAGGACAAAGCCCGTGCAGAGCAATTGTCAGAAGATGATGAGCAGGCGAGAGGGAAAAATGCGAAAGCACCGCGGATGGCCACATCGAAGCGCAAGGCTGAGAACTTCTACACGCATGCCAACGTCAAAAACAAGAACCGGAACAAGGCAAAGCTCAGTGCGAGCATCGCTGCTCAAAATCGCAATTCGCGCGGCTCGCGAATCGGTGCCAATGGCAAAGCCGCACGCACAGCGAAGAAGAGCAAACATCGCAGCTAGATCGTCACATGCATTTGTTGTATTATATCTAGCATATCGCAATGGCCCTGACCATCGCGTTCTCATTACAGTGTGAGCACAGTGCCCAGTGCTTCACAGCTCGACATCATCATCCGGATCATCCTCGTCCGGATCATCGTCGCTCTCGGGCTGGAAGATCACTCGGCCAGGGGCTTGGGCAAGCTGAGCGTGAGGCAACGCAACACCTTCTCTGCGTGCCCGCTGATCGCCGGTTTCATTGAGGTTGAAAGGTAGCTTAAAAAGCATGCCGGCATGCGTTGTATCTGAAGAAAACTGGTCAGACAGTCTCGGTCCTGCGCTTTGTGCTTTCCCTTTTTGGTGCTCGCCCTCTCCGTATTTAGCGCCAGATGCTGCCGGGACTGCTGATGCGTCACCTGCAGTATGTGGCAAAATGGGCAGCAGATGCAGCCGACCGTCATGAATGCGATAGTGCAACACCTCCTGAGCGAATTTGCCACTCCTTTGCCGCTGCCTTGCATAAATGCAAGCCTGATATGCCGCTTGCTGATGCTCGCTCGCGCGTCTGGCAGCGTTCGCCCTTTGTGTGCCAGGGAAGCTGGATGCCTGGTGGCTCAGATAGTCTGAGCTGGAGAGAGCTTCCAGCGGCGGCCGGTCGTCCCGCTGATGCGCATTCCACCAACCTACGTTGGATGTGCCAGATCCTAGAGGGCCTCTACTGATCACCGCCTCGAGAATTCCCCACAGTCTGGGATCAGCGCTCTGCTGATCTTCATCGTCTGCGTGGCCACCGGCATCATGGCTGGCGCGTTGGCTCTCATCATCTGATCTTTGATGCTCGATGTTCCTCAGGTGCCTTCGCAAGGCGGGAGGTGTCGGCGGCATGACGAGACCGTACTCTTTCCGAATAAACGCTGCCAAAGCAGCTGGTTGGATGGAGAGGCGAGTGAAGGTACCTGGCGCCACTGTGCCGGATGGCGTACTGGACCCGCGATCCCAGAGTAGCGGGTTTTCAAACTGTTGAAGCAGACTTTCTGCTTCTTCCGAGAGGCTATCAAGTGGAACTCCGACAAGCAAACGGCTGCCATCTGCAGAAAGCCCGGGAGGGTTTCAAGCGCCATGAAACATTTGCCTCAGTCGGCTGCAAAACTCTAGCCCACGCCAGCAGCGAGAAAAATATCCCACGCTTACCTCTCAACGAAGCGAGCGCGCTTCGTACCACGTCGACTACAACATCCGAGGCATTGTCGGTTTCGGTCAAGAGCGGCTCGACAGAGTCGATGATTACAGACAGACGACCGCGGGCTGTTCGAGACGGTCATCAGAATCAATTCGACATTTACCGGGCAGTCAGGAGATGGACAGGAATGCAGTCGCGGCCTTTGTATGCTCAAAACGCACCTTGAGTGTACACCCGAGCGATGGCGTCTTGGATTGATTTGGTATCGAAAGACGGTGCCTGCGGCGCCGAATTGCTGTAAGCATCTGAACTGCAGATGTCGAGAGTGTGCACAAGTCCTCCGTGGGCGCGCTTCTCCAGGTCAGGTGGCAGGGCATCCAAGTATATAGAAGGGTGCCGTAAAAGCGTGACAAGCAGCACCGGCTCTCCCCTTAGAGCAAGAAGGACAGGTACGGCCTGCTCAGCAGGGAACGGAACAAAGGCCAAGTGTCGCCGCACAATTTCTCACCTCTCTAGTGCCCTGGCGACTAATTCGCGCTGAAATGGAACGCTGGACTGAGCCAGAGACTCGCCTAGGATGGAAAGGGAGGGTGCTTGTGCTAGCGCATGCGCGTGCGCGTGTGTGTGGAACGAGGAAGAGGCGCCGATGGCATGATGGCGAGAGTGATTGAGCACGTCAAGGGCGACGGATGAAGGCCCAGCCTGCGCCGGCATCGTGCACGACTTTGCTTGCAACGGTATACAACGTACCACAAGGGGTGATCATCTGTGGATCAGGGTCTCGTCTCCCCGTTCTCAGGACCCAAGTGCTTGCCGTCTTACATAGCCATGACCATCTCAAAAGCGGGGTTTGCTGTAACCAGCACTAAAGTTAGAGATAGGCATCTGCCTGATCGGCTCTGCTCTGCGGGAGTTCTGAATGTTGATGTACCAGAAAATGTGTGTTACGTAATCGACATCGGTGTACGCTTGGGCAGTCTGCGCCAGCAACTTGCCAACTAATGGGACAGCCTCATCTGTGGTACATTAAGGCAAGGGTTTGGGGAGTGTCTGTGAGAGACTCGAGGGGCAACGAGCCGTCGGCTGCTGAGATAAAGAGAAGCACCGGGACAGGCTTGGAAGCTTGAGGCATGAATGACAGCTTGAACTTTAGATCAAGAAAAGACGAGAACCACTGACGAAAACACATGTGTATTGAGCTTTTTGCGCAGCGGGCAAACGAGAAAGCTCTCAAGGTGCAAGTCGAGTATTGGGCATCGAATGCTAAAAGGGCTGCTATCTGCTGTTCGTGATCGAGCTGTGTGAAGCTGTGTTTCTGCGCTACTTGTCACGGGTGTCAGATGTTGTTGACGGGACCCGCCGCTCGTCATTGCTTCACGATGCAGCTACAAAGGCGGAGAAAAGAGGAGTCTGTCCCAAATCCACATGTCCTCATACATTGCTGACTACTTGCAGGTGCGAAAGATGCATTGCTGCCACCGGTATTAAATCAAACCGTAGTGAGGATCCACTACCTTCATACAGTAATGGAGAAGCGAGAAGTCCACGCATAAGCTCCCTATTCATAGTCGCAGCCACAGCCAGGCAAACAAAGGAGGTCTCGCTCCATCAGGCAACATGTCATCATTTGCCACCTCGCTCGCCCCTACGGGCCCGTGTGGCTACATGCGCCATCACGCGATGACACGCGAGGGGCAGGGCGCGGGCACTGCACCACTCTCTATGCAGTCTCGATCACTAACACCGGCCAGCCACCTAGACTCTGCGCTCGCTTCGTTCATCATATGTCGGCTGTATGCATGTAATTGAATACATGCTTAGTTTGATGGAGTCGATTACAGCAGCACAAGTCGCCCACCCTACCGACATCGCTTATGGCAAGATCTCCTCCAGTCCACTAGCGTATATATCACCGTGAAAGACGCCCCCGTCTTGCCAGCCGCGCAGCCAGCCATCGGTGATACCCCTGATCCCCAAGTGTACTCCACTCAGCATCGCCCATCGCTCTCTCAGATGGGAGCATGATGCCATCGCAGCAACCGCATTTGCAGTTGCAGTCACAGCCCCAGGCCGAACCTTTATGCCAAGCAGATGTGCCCGACGCACAACAGAAGCAGCAAACGGAGCGCACACTGGACCTCGCCAACCCTGCTCGAATAGCGACTCTACACACACTTCTCGCGACCTCTGGGCAGCGGCATACGTGGACCTTCCCCGCCAACATCACAGTGAAGGCAGTAAAGGAAATCATCTTTAACGAGTGGCGACAAGGTGAGCCGAGTTTGATGTCAACTGTGCGCGCACGCCGTCCCCACTCTCGCCAGAGCACTGCTGATACTCGCTCATCGCCTGGCTTTTCCCCTCCCCCCACCACCACCATCGCCGCCCTCTCTACAAAGAATGGCCGGAACGACCGCCGCACGCAGCCTCTCTGCGCCTACTCCATCTCGGTCATTTCCTTGATGACCGAGTTGCCTTAGATGACGTCCCCAACGTCGCGACCACACTTTCGTCATCCCCATCGACACAAGTCGCCGCCACGGTCGTCCATCTCGTGATCCGGCCGAACTGGTCCAATGCGACGGATGGTGCTGATGGTGTGTATTCCGTAATGACGCACACGGTACTTCAAGCTGATATGCAGTGTCTTCCCGGCCGTGTTATACAGACGAGTCGCTGTTGAAGAGCAGCGCAGCAGGATCATCGGGCGTCGGCGGATGCCGATGCATCATCTGCTAGCCGCCGCCCCATCACACACCCTTGCTATCTTATTAAATCTCCAAATGGTTACGGTCTGTCAAACATCGATACTCTAGGGATTTGGCTTGACGTTCGCAAATTGTAACGGGCAGAACGGCTTTTTGGGCGGCGCTTCTCCTACTCTCATCATCATCATCATCATCAGCAGCAGCGCAGCAGCGCTAGATCAGCAACCAGCAAACATTTACTTCAAAGTCATGCATCAGATTGTATTATACGGGGATACGCCCCGCAAGCAAAACAAAGGAATCGCTGCACATGCACCAGCAAAGTCTATTCGTGCTCCGATTATTGCCAACGCACCAAGCCGGTTTGCATACATTACAGATGATAACGGCGAATGTTGATCGAGAAGGGACAGTATAGTCGGCTATGCACGGTATTGATGGCGATGTTGGATAGTTGGATGGCGGCTTCCGCCATGAAGCAGAGAAGGCACGTTAGCATCGGCAGGATGTGTTCTTGGATATCGCTGGATGTACGAGGAGATTGGTGGCACAGACGATCAGTGGTGCGTGGCCCTTCGCGCGTGATCGATCCGTAGCGATGTGGTCGGTTCCGAGGTTGTCGGCGATGTTCGAGATGGGGCGGCGCTCCCGTTGATGGACATAGCCACGAGCGGAGCTGTCAAGAAATACGTGATTATGATCGGTCAGGTTGTTCCTTCAAGCCACTTGTGATGCGATACTCACTCATTTGTGCAGCAAAGTGTTTCGGCGTCTCTGGTCGGTTCGGCGTGACGTTGCCTGGCGTAGATGGCACACTGCGGTTATGCTTCATGTGTGCCTGGATCAGATGTCCGGCAGCCAATGCAGACATTAGGCTCAACTCGCCAGCCATGACCGAGGCGGCGATAATGCATGCCAGGCGCTGCGCGTTGGCACCCGGCTTGCTCGGATGCGCACCCGCGACGCCGATCATCTCCAGCATGGCGCGTTGCGGCGAGAGCACAGTGCCACCGCCGACTGTACCGACCTCAATCGAGGGCATAGAGACAGTGATCAGAAGGTCTTCTCCGCCATTTGTGGCCTCCATCAAAGTCATGCAATTGGAGCTCTCGACATTCTGTGCGGGGTCTTGCCCGGTCGCCAGATAGATCGAAGTCAAAATGTTCGCGGCATGCGCGTTGAATCCTCCAATGGAGCCAGCCATGGCACTGCCGATGAGATTCTTCTTGATATTGAGGTTGACGAGGTCAGCGACGGTCGTCTTGAGCACAGTCTTGACAACGCTGCCCGGTACGACGGCCTCTGCGACAACACTCTTGCCTCGCCCCTCGATCCAGTTGATCGCAGCAGGCTTCTTGTCCGTACAATAGTTGCCGGATAAAGACAGCACCTTCATATCCGGGAAGTGGTCCTCAGTCATCATTACTAATGCCTTTTCCACACCCTTCGAGATCATGTTCATGCCCATGGCGTCACCAGTGGCCGTAGCAAAGCGGACAAAGAGAGTACGACCGGCAAGCACGCAGCGCAGTGATGACAGCCTTGCAAAGCGAGAGGTCGAGTCGAAGGCAGCTTTGATGGTGCTTGCACCTTCTTGTGAGTCAATCCATCGCTTCGCTTTGGCCGCCTGAATGACCGAAGGAAATTCCAGCGCAGGACCACGCGTCATGGCGTCCTGGGTGAGGACGGTCGTCACACCGCCGCCCGCATTGAGGGCCTTGCAGCCACGTGACGTCGAGGCGACAAGCGTGCCCTCGGTCGTGGCCATCGGAATCGGGATCGTCTGACCATCAATGTTGAGCGGACCAGCAATGCCGACGGGGATGGGCATGTAGCCTACGACATTTTCGCAACATGCACCCATGACCTGAGCGTAGTTGTAGTTGCTGTGCGGCAGAAGGGAAGTCTCCAGCGAACGGCTGAATGAGGCACGGGAGACGAGCGCCCTTCGGATCCTGACAGCTCGGTCGTGGTCTTGGAGGAGCTTCTCGAGCGCATGCCCAGCAATCTTGCCTTTTTGCGAGAGGACAATAATCTCCTCGTCAGAGAGGAAAAAGACGCCTGCCCCGCCTGCATACAGCTCCAGCAGCTCGTCGAAGGGTCGAACATCGACATTGCGGTTTGCGGACATCTGTGTGGTGGGCTGCAGGCTAAGAGACACGACGCGCTCCCTGGGAGAAACCAACGCGCCTTCTCCGTCGGAAGTGGTAGGCAAATCACGATGGCCATTGAGCTTCCGCAGCGCCTCACCCACATCGGACTTGATCGCAGCGGCTGGTACACCAGTGCTGTGAACCGACGCGCTCGGCATCGGCCCAGGCAGCTCTAGTTTGGAGGAAGCTTTCTCTGCCGAGATCCGCGCCATTCGCTTGTGATAACTGTCGATGCCTGTTGCATCGACTTTCGTGCGATCACTCCCCTTGTCGCTCCAACGCCGACGAACATGGTCCAGACGCTCGTTCAAGGTCTGCTCGGGGTTCAAGTGAGCTCCAAGCATACGCGCAGCCGCAAAAGCTGCTGCACCTGCTGCATTGCCCTGCGCTACTGCAGCATTGCCGGTGGCAATCCCCTTGAGAAGGTACGTGTTGAGGAAGATGCTGACAGCGAGCGCAATGGACATCCATTTGCTGATGACCGGGTCGCCAACGATGCTCGTCCAGCCAAGCATGAGGCTGTCTAGGACGTCAAAGCTGGACGACCGGCCGACTTCACGAGTCACAAAGATGGAGCGCGCCTTCAGCGTCTTGTTCAATGCAGACATATTCAAAGCAAGGGCGCTGAGCGTGTTGGCCTGCGCGTTCGGCGACTGCGGGTCGACAAGCGCGAGGATGACAGGCTCAGAGACCTGCACGACGAGATTATCCTTGTGCTGGCGTGCCAGGTCTGCGAGTAGCGGTGACAAAGCTGGCGCATTCGGCGTCCAACTGGTGAGGCCGGTCAATTGGAGGAATGCCTCGTGCGGCGTGAGCACCTGCGTTGACTGGTGTCGGGAGAAAGCTGACTGCGTCGTCAGCGTCGAGACCAGGTTGAGCGAGTGGAGGATGAGGAAGGAGGTCAAGAGCATGATCTTGAGCCTAGCAACTGGATTCTCGGTGCCCTTTCGCCTCTCAAAGGGAATGTAGCCAAAGACAAGCTTGAAGGCCTTGTGCCAGAGCGGACGGTTCGCCCTGCTCGGGCTCAGCCCCCTGTTCGACGACTGGGAAGTCGGCGTCGGCGTGCCGCTGGACCGCGTTGCATCGAGCGCATCCTGATCGGTGTCATTGTTAGGCGGGGTGGCAAGCTGCTGGACATTGCGAGTGCCGCGGAGGATCTTGATGCGATGTACCTCGACCATGACGGTGAGGATGCCGGCGTAGAAGGAGAAGAGGAAAACGCAGTCGAACGCAAGGATGAGCGCACCCAGCTGACAGAACTCGCGAAGGCCACTGAGGCCGCTGGTCGCACCGACAGCCAAGACGGCGATCTCGATCATGTAATCTTTCGCGATTCGCGTGCCCTCGGTGTCGATGGCGGAGAGGATAATGTCACGAGCTGGAAGTGGCTGCGGCAGGTCCCAGCTGAGCGCGGCGGATTCCTCCCTGAGGCGGGCGGTAAGAGCGCGCACGAAAGACTCCTCGCGCGAGATGCTTCCGGTGTGCGGTACATCCGCGGCGCCATCCTGCGAAGCTGGCTCCGTCTCGTTGAGAGCGTCGAGAAGGAAGTTGCGCTTCGCCTTGCTCGGACTCGGGTGGGAAGGTGCAAAAGAGGGGTGGGTAAAGACTGCACGTGTGAGATTGTAGGGCTTCTCGAACCCGACAATCACGACAAAGAACGGGAGAGCCTCAGACAAGCAGATCGGGTCGACAGTCACGCCGCAGTAGTAGGCGGTGGTAAGGGCAAGCAGGAAAGCGAATGTGCTCGAGATGAGGACCGAGGTACCTACGAAGCAGCAGGGAAGAAAGGTCGAGAGTCAGCCACGAATGAAATCCAAACACAGGGTCTGCAGCGTGCTCACCTAGCCAAAAATTGGAGCCAAATTTGCGCATGGAGAGGAAGAGGTTGACAAATGATGCATGCATAAAGACGTAGGCGGACAGCATGACGAAAATGTCTGCTGAGTCTGCTTTCTGTTGAAGCGGGAAGTGACGAGACAGACAAGTATGCAACAGGGGTGAATGGAGTGGAGTCGACGTGTCAGAGACCACGAACAGGCACAAGCAGACAAAAAGTGTACAAAGGGATGCGGAATAGCCGAGAAATGACGCACCTTGAGCAGCGCCCAGAATTTTTCTACGAGCGAGCGACTGGCATACGCCATCCATCGGAACGAACGCATCTGCTCGGTCGGATGCTGCGACTGGGCGACACGAGGGATCGGTCGTCCGGCCTGTGCAAAGCTATGCGCGGAGAGGATGGGCAAGAGCTGCCACTGGTGCGTCTCGGAGCTTCGGCTTGGGAGTTTAGCGTTGAGGCTGGAGTTAATGATGCCGCTGAGGAAGGACTCCTCGCTGAGCTGCAAGAGCAACTCTTTCTCTTCCGCCGTGTTTGCGCCCTCGAAGGCGACGGCAAACGTAGAGACGGACGCGTCGACCGAGACGGGCTTGGAGACGATTCCGCTCGCGCTGGTCAGAGCATTGCTCACGGCCCGCGTGACGGCCTGAAGGACTGATCGGCTGCCGTCTTGCGAGGATGCATCGGTGTCGACGAGAAGGATCGGCCTGAGCGAGAGCAGCTGTGTGCCGAGCGCGGCCTGCTCCTCTGGCGACAGGGTGCGCGCTTGCCAGAGGTCGGCGATACCGGCAGCCGATGGTGCCTTGACCCACGTGCTTTTTCCATATGAAGCATTATGGGCCCCGCTGGCTGAACTCGTTACGGAAGACGCGAGATCCAATCCGATTACATCTGTGCCCAACGAGTCGAAGAAGTTGGAATGCGTGATGGCATGTAGCAGCTTGAAGTATGATAAGGTGACGAAGATGAAGACGCTGACGATCGTCTCGATCGGCCGCTGGGAGGCTTGATAGGCGAGGCCGCGGAGCATGGTTCTAGGTAGCATCTGGTGCTGTCTGCACGCCACTATGTGAGGGAAGCAAGCTCGAGGGGGTGGGACAAGTAGACTCGGGGCAAGCGATTGGGCGTTGAAGCAAGCGAAAGAGAGGCAAAGCAAAGGTGGGAATCTGCTACAGCGACATACCCGCTGACCGCTGATTCTCTTCCGAGCGTGCTGCGTGTAAGAAGACTACTTGACACTGACTGCTGCAGCACGCACCAGCAATCAAGCTCGCTCGGGACGCAAGTTGAGTACGTCGTCGGAGGCGAGCCGTGTATAGCCAGCAAGCGTAGAAGGATGGTGGGCTGTGAGCCTGTCAGGAAGAATCAATCAGCTTGTGCCCACCAAAGATGGACCCAGATGAGATGGGGGGTCTGGTTGTGAGGCGGTGTGGTGTTGCAGTCCACATACTCATAGAGTGTGAGACAGTGCTCCAGCACTGGCACCGGTAATCCATGATAAAATGGCATGGAAAGCGGGCGCTGTTCTGGCTTTTTCTCCCTGGCCTGCAGTCCATCACTGCACCCACAGACGTTTTGACAGGGAACCTCGAGAAAATGTTCTGATTTGATTTGTTTTTTTGCCGACTGGGGAGTCAAGTGTAGAGGCACCACACCGCATCAGCAGACATTTCCAAAATTGTGGGCTGACGCCGCCTGGCTGGCAATGGTGCTGTAGTGCTGTTCCACCTGCCACAGCGCGTCAGGGACCGATGAACAGTGGAGGAATGCGCCTTGCTCTGCTGTGTCGCAGGTACGTGCGCTAGACTTTTTTTTCCCTGGGCACTGCATAGCGGCCCTGTCTTGCACAGAGCTGCACCTGACCCCCTGCCCCCACCCCTCCATCATCGGCGTTCGGCACAGTGCGCACGGCCGGGAGGTTTGGCAGGCGGGAGGACAGTGTGCGAAGATCGCCTATGAGCAGCACTTCCTCCAAGCGCTGCTCGACATACATCGTGGCCAAGATCGCAGAATCTCGGGAGAATAAACAGACTCAGAGCAATTTCGCGTGAACGCCTCGGCAAATTTGCGCAGTCGTCTGGGAGTTCCTTCCAGCACAGTCCCGCGAAAGAAAACAGCCAGTGAGCTTCGAAATTCAGGTTGGGGCAAAAGCGGAAACCACGAAAGGTCATGGACTTTTGGTCTTGTGTAATGTGTTTGCCTTCCACACTCGGCCGAGAGAGGCAGTCGAGAGAGGACGCGTCGCGCACAAACACAAACCGACCACGGAGTACACGCCGCACGCCCTCGCTCTGTATCGAGATAAGGTGTGGCTCTATTAATAGAGGCCCCATAGGAGGCCATGTTATCGTCAGTCCAGATTGGATTGGATTGGATTGTATCAAGACAACCGCAGAGTGTATTCGACACTGACGTTGATGGAGACAAGGCGCGCGTTTGTACACCATAGCTCTCGTTGAGCTGCAGGAGTTGTCCATCGGCACGTTGACAATCGCAGACCCCCATTTTCGCCAAGGTCGCCAACTTGGAACCCCCGTCACCACTGGCGCGCGAGACATCTAGGATACGCGGAGCAAGACTATATAGCGGCAGCGACATTGGACCCCCGCTTCTTCGCAAAGATGGTTCTTCGGACCCCTTGTTCCCTCTCCGGCGCGCTGAACTTGGCGGTCTACCTCGTCCTGCTCCTGGTCGCAGCACCGGCCGTGCGAGCGTGGGGTCAGGTCGGACATGCCATCGTCGCCACAATCGCACAGACGCAGCTCCATCCTGCCGTACGCGCACACATCTGTTCCATCCTCCCCGACTTTACCGCGTACCAGAGCTACTACCCTCGGCAGGGTGCTCCTCACACACAGTGCGTCAATGCCGTCAAAGGCGTATTTTGATCTTCACTAACTGGCCTGGCCCAACCTTGCTCCAATCACAGCTGCCACCTCGCACCCCTGGCATCATGGCCTGACGCACAGCACATGCGCTACCCCTGGTCCTCCAAGCTGCACTACATCAACCCGCTGCAGGATGACCCGCCGCTGCACTGCACATACGGCGAGGAGGGCTGGGCATCGCCCGACAATCTCGTCACCGCGCTGTACAATTACACATCTCGTCTGCAAACAGAGCAAGGCTGGGAGCGTGACATGGCCATGCGCATGGTCGTCCACTTGATGGGCGATATGGGCCAGCCGCTGCACCTGACCGGAAGAGATCGAGGCGGGAACGACGTATGGGTCCGCTTCGAAGGGCGCAAAAGCAAGTTGCACACGGTCTGGGACAGTTTGATGCTGCAAGCGCAGATCCGCTCTCTCGCCAACTACACAACGCCTCTTCCTAGCGCACGCATCGAGTCGGCCTTGCAAGGCAGGATCTGGGACAACTACATCCGATGGCTTCTGCAAGAGGGCTTGGGCCAGCCGACCCTGTCGGCGCCCTCCCCCGCCCCACCTGCGTCAACTTGGTGGTCCGAAGCCGATCAGAAAGATTGGCTGACCTGCCCAGCTACCAGCGAGGCAGACCAGAGCGACAACACGCAACTTGTCCTGGGGCAGCAAAAAGTACGACAGCTAGCCACGGGTGAAGGCACCATTTGCGCCATGGCCTGGACCAAGTTGATGCACCCGCTTGTATGCTCGTATGCGTTCGCCGCTCCTGTGCCTGCGCCGTCCAAGCCCAATGCGGCGTTCCTGATAGGTGCTGGCCCAAGGACACCTGTGGATCTAGAAGAAGACGAGGATGAGGCGGACATTTGGACGATGAAAGACGCCGAGCTCAGTATAGAGCATCTCAACGCCAAAGCCGAGCTCGCGCGCAGAAGACGTCGGCGGCGTCGTGGTCCGGGCCGTCACCCTCAGCCCCGACCCTACCCTCCTCCTTCCTCTCCGTCGGACCCGGACCCGCAGCACCCACAACCACAGCCTGAGCTGGCGGAGCTTGACGTGCCAGAGTACTTTGGCCGCATCAATGACGACAAGATTCTGCAAATGCAGCTTGCAAAGGCGGGCGTTCGATTGGGCGCGCTGCTTAACAGCTTACTGCTCGATGAAGCGCTACAAGCTGGCCACTAGCAGCACGTCCTCGTTCTATCTCAAGCCACAACTGACGCCACGACTTCATCGAAACACACGTCAGGACATTCTCTGCACTGGCCCTCGCTAAATCGTCGCACACGCTAATGCGTAATCGTATTTCATGAACAGGTATCCAATAAGACTTCGACACATTCTCAGCTTGCGTACTGCATTTGCATGTTTGTACTTGTGTCTCACGTATCTGTAAGCTACACTTTGTTTCATCCTCATCATCATTGTCATCGAGCCCACGAATCACCGGCGCTGTCCATGCCTCGGCGCTCTCTTTCCATGGACGCCTCGAACTCCCTGCTCGCTCGTGCACGGTCTTCCTGCGTGCCCTTGCCGAATGTCGGATCCTGCGTGGTGACGCATGGAAGTGAAGTTTCAGCTGTCTGTTAGCTCAAGGTTCACTCGTCCTCATGCCGTGGATGCACGGCGGACGCACAAAAGAACTCACAGCTAGTATCGCTCCACTTCTCGGGTTGACATTTGCAGCCGTGGAAGCAAAATCGCCTTGCCCTTGCCCTGGACTTTGCCACTGCGACTGCGGCTGTTGCACCGGTCCTTGTCCAGGCAAAAGCCTTGGCGTCTGACTCAGCCCATCGCGAGCGTTTTGCTGTCGCAGCTCGTCCCAGCGGGACACCTGCGCGCCGCGCTCGCCGCGGAGCTGCGCCCAGCGCGATGGAGGCAGCTGGTCCTGCTGTGGTTGCGATGGGGGCGGCGACTGCGTCCGCGATTGCCACCCTGCTTCTCGCCCTTCGAAATACGCGTCGCTTGTAGACGGATTAGATGCGTCAAGTGGGGCAGAATTGGCGCTCCAGCTCCCGTTGCCTACATATGGTTGATCTCGGGAAACCTCGCTGCTGTCATATGGGTTGAAGATGCTAGCGGGAAGTTGGCGTACACCATCTTGCGTTGCCTGTAGAGGTGGAGGCGGCCCGGTACCTTGCTGTCGTTGGATCCGATCCGCTCTCGCCTCTTTGAGTACCATGGCTAGATGCTGCGGATCTTCGACATCCTTGAGGTATCGCTGTCCAGCAATCACGCCGAGATCCTCCAAGAGAAACGCAGCGCCTGTGTGACGAGAACATGTGGCGGGTGAGCTACTGCACGAGTCCAGACAGGGGGTGGCAAGAGTATAGTCAACTACTCTTTACTCACCAAGACCTCCCGCTGTCGAATACGCTAGCAAAGAAAAGTGCTTGATATCCGGCTTGCGTCTTCGCATGAAGAAGGTGGTGCCTAGAGTGCCGAGAATGTATCCCGCGAACTTGAAATTGCTTGCGGTTTTTTTGAGGCGGCTGAGCGCCTCTGCTTCCTTCTCCGTCAATTGTGACGCAGCACGGGAGCCGACTATGCGCGTGATTTCTTTGCGTGTCCCTGGTTCAGGATTGGCAGGACCTGTAGGTAAGGTGGACTGGTACGGGCCATTGTCGCTCCATGTCGGTGCGCTAGAGTCGCCGGCGCCAGCGTTGTAGCTCATCGTGGACGGGCTCTGAGACCTTCTCGTACCCGGAAGAAAGCTACGAGTCTTGCCAAACACTGCATGAAATCATGGAGCGAAGGACCTCGAATGCGAGCCCAACGTGTGAACAAGCCAAGAATGCACAGGGTCTATAGAGCATCATCAAGACTCAAGCGAGCTGCGATATGCGTCACCTGCGAGGCCATATTGTCTACTAAAGTCTCACGACTGGTGGATGTGTCTCGGCCCGGGCGTTACTTTGTAGGCGACGGAGCATTTATTATATAGGGTTGTGTACCTGCATACCACAGAGGTGACTGATGATTCCCCTCGATCATCTGGCGAAGTCTTAGTGGGACCAATTGAAATGGAGCTCGCACGAACTTTCTTCACCCAGCGCTCTCGCCTTGAATGTGCTTGAAGAGGTCAGGCTTCATTGTCTCAACTGCCTGCGACGCGCTCGGGATACTGCCATTTCTAGGTCCTTCTGAAGAGTTCCCCTCCCGAATGGTTGATGGAACCATATACGTACTAGGATCCAGATTAGGCCCGGCCCCCAGTGCCACAAACTCGAACGGTGCGCGGGGTACTGAGCACCAGCAATGCTGCAACTTTGAGGAGGGACGCTGGCATCCAGCCGCCGGCCAAAGATGGAGAGGAGACTGCAGGTATCATGGACTCCGCCGCAAATGGCGTGGCTGCGGTCCAAAAGTTGCCGGAACGGAACGAGGTGTCTCACTCACCGCGCTCACCCACAAAGCCAAATGCCGCGTTCGAAGAGTCCCATGCAAGGACTTGTCCATTGGTGTACATGTACTCATTTGCTTCGTCCGCAGCGAACACTCCGCACATGCTGTAGGCTCCCTGGAAGTAGTTATCTCTGATTCTCGCCATGCGAGGTCCAGATATACTCGCAGACATGTTATAGCACAGGATGCGATTCAGCAGAGTATATTCTGCAGCGGGCAGCCGCAACGAGACGATCTTTGTTTTGGCTTGATTCTGGAATCGAACGAACTACTACACACACCCAAGAGCAAGGCGGCACCAAAGCGAGAACCTCAATGAGAAATTTTGGAGAAACGAAGATAGGGGAAAACGAAATGCTATGCGATATGAGTACTTTCGTTGGGATGGATTAAGATGTAAGAGAAGGGCTCGGCCGTTCGGTGCGGCGCGATGACGCCTAGTTGAGACGGTGCTGACCTGATGCTGCAGCTGCAACTGCCTTTCCTGCTCACTTGTTTGCCTTGGCCGGGTTGACGAGGACACGGTCTGGAGTGAGGCAGTTGATGTAGAAGTCGTCGGCTGGGTGCCTGTACAGGTTGCTCTTGAGGCGGCGCTGATCCAGGTGGTGACCGATGAAGCCGATTGAGCGCGCAACGCTGGTCAAAAAGAAGAAGGTAGAGGCCACAGCAAGAGCATGAAGTCAGTACCTTGGTCTCCTTGTGTCAACGGGCGAACCTTGCCAGGGCTGCTCACACAAAGAGTCCGTTCAGGAACTTGAGTTCGACGTACTCGGCTGCCTCAGCGGGAGTGAAGCAGTTCCTGAGCATGTCAACCATGGCGATGGCGAGCGCACCGTCGACACTGCAAGGAGGGAAAAAGGGTACGAATATTTTGTGTTAGTTTCCCTGTCATTCAACAGGGGTCCACACTGTATACTTGCTTGAGAATCAGGGTGTCCTTCTTCGCTGTCGTTACTGCCTGGACCTTCAAAGCATAGTCGAGCAGAGGGTGCGACGGGAATGTCTTCTTGACGTAGTCAACGACGAGCACGACCCGCTGGTCCGGGTTGCGCAGCGACTTGATCTTGTGGCCGATACCGGGGATAAGACGCGACTGCTTGCGCATCGAATCGACGAACTCTCTTGGCGTCAGCCCCTTGTCATATGCGGCAGAGAACTCGATCGCAGCATCGTCGAGCGCGCCGCCGAAGCGCGAGCCGATGGTGAGCAGACCGGCGCAGAGCGAGCTGACAAGGTCCTTGCCGGCACGCGTGGTGATGATAGACGTCATCGCGCCGGAAACCGCTGGGCCGTGGTCGGCGCAGAGGCAGAGCGCCATCTCGATGAGCTTGGTGCAGTACTCGGGCAGACGGCGCTTGAACCAGAGCAGAGAGATGACGCCGCCGATGCCCATGTTGGACGCGAACACCTCGGAGATAGTGACGCCCGAGTAGATCAGCTCGGCGCCGCGCTCATCGGAAATAGTCGAGATGAACGCAGCGGGTTTGCGGACCATACCGAGCTCGCGGGCCCAGTTGTAGTCGACGGGGATCGTAGGGGGCGGGCGCTCGGGCCGCGGGGAGATGTCGCCGTTGGCGACCATCTTCTCGTACACCTGACGCAGGACGACGGGGAGGTCTTCAAACGTGTCGGGGACGATGAAACCGGCCTGCTTCATCGCAAGGTTCTTGGCCGAGGCGGTCTCCATGTCCGAGTTGGCCATCGAACCGGCGTGGCCGAACTGGACCTCGGTTGTGAACATCTTTGCGCATGTGCCGATGGCCCAGGCGACGATAGGCTTGGTGATGATACCCTGCTTGACCGCGTCGATGACGCGGTACTCCTCGACACCGCCAACCTCGCCGAGAAGGACGAGAAGTTTGCAGGCAGGATCTTTCTCGTAGCGCAGCAGGTGGTCGATGAACGTCGTGGCGGGGTAGCGGTCGCCTCCGATGGCGATGCCCTCATAGGTGCCGTTGGTGGTAAGGGAGAGGATGTTATTTAGCTCGTTGGACATGCCGCCGGACTTGGACACGTAGCCGACAGAGCCGGCGCGGTAGAGCTTGGAGGAGATGATGTTATCCATCATGCCGCCCGAGTTGCCGATGCGGAAGCAGCCGGGCTTGATTCCGCCGACGGTGGCGGGGCCGATGATCAGCACGTTGGCCTGCTTGGCGCGCCAGAGAATCTCACGTGCATGACGTTCGGGCACGCCCTCAGCGATGAGCGCGAGCGCGCGGATCTGCGGGTGCGACAGCACCTCGAGCGAAGAGCTGTACACGGAGCGACTGGAGGCGAAGTTGACGACGACGTCGGCGTCCGGGTGCTTCTTGCACGCCTCGGCGACGGATGTGTAGACGGGCAGGAGCGTCTCCTTGGTGCCCCAGTAGAACTTCTGGATGTGGTGCCCGCCGAAGGGGTAGATCATCGCCGCGACCGATGGTGTGCTGCGGCCGCAGGCGTAGTCAAAGTCGAGCATGCCCTGGATCGCGCGTGGCTGGAGGCCGTAGATGAGCGAGCGCGTGTGCTCGTCAAAGGGGCGGTAGTCCGGGCGGGTAAGGGCACCGGTGGCCGAGTCGAACGTGACGATCTGGTCCTGCAGCTGTGTGCGCTGGCCGGTCTGGTAGTCGACCTGGCCGACGAGGCCATCGGGCTGCTTGTTGGCGGCCGAGCCGTTAACCTGTGGGTTCGGAGTCGCGGCGCCACTGGTGGGCGCAGCAATGTCGTGCGACGTTGCCGGCTGGATACCAAGCTGGACGTCCGAGAGCTGCTTGACGCCGAGCGCGAGAGGGACAATGTCGGTGATGTGCGTGTCGGGTCCAAAGACGTGGATGTCTACACCGAGGTCCTCGCCGAGCAGGCGCATCGCCTTTAGGCCCTCCTGGTAGTTGGGGCCGCCGCGACGGACAAAGATGCGGACGTTGTGCTTGATGAGCGCCTGCTTGTACTCCTTGAGTGCACGGATGATGCCCTTGAACGTCGCTGCGACGTTGGTAAAGTTGGCAATACCACCGCCGATGATCAGCAGCTTGCCCTCAGGGTGCGGATCTCCGCGTGTCATGAGGTCGAGCAGCGTCTTGGCGTACTCGAACGTCTGACCCTCGGAGGGGGCGCCCGAGTACTCGCCATAGTTGGCAAGCTCGTGCGCAAAGCCGTGGGCGGCGATCGCGTCAGAGTAGACGACCGAGGCACCACCGCCTGCGACCATGGTCCAGATGCGGCCCTTGGCGTTGAGGACGGTGAGCTTGAGCGATGCACCGGTGCCCGAGTCAAGCTTGGCAATGTATGCCTCCTCCTTGGTCAGGTCGCGGCCGAACGGCGCAGGCCAGTACATGGGCGGGCCGCGCTCCTCGCCCTTGGCGGCTGTGCTGACGGCCTTGTCGTTGTAGACGGACGGGTCGCGCGCGACGGCCCACTTGGGCCCGCAGATGAACTCGGCGGTCTGGTCGAGCTTGGCAGCCATGTCAAGGT
Source organism: Tilletiaria anomala UBC 951 (assembly GCF_000711695.1). Classification (NCBI taxonomy): domain Eukaryota; kingdom Fungi; phylum Basidiomycota; class Exobasidiomycetes; order Georgefischeriales; family Tilletiariaceae; genus Tilletiaria; species Tilletiaria anomala. The sequence goes on along the minus strand of NW_013546878.1, from coordinate 12,545 downwards.
AGGCGATGGTGCCATCATCGGTGACGACGAGTGGGTTGATCTCGAGGTAGGCAAAGTGCAAGTCGGCGTACACCGAGTAGAGGCGGATCAAAAAGTCGGTGAGGATCTCCTTCTTGGCAGCCGGCACGCCGGGGAGCAGCGTGGAGGTCCACTGTGCGCGGCTTGGGAACGGCTGCGTCGGATCGGCGGGAATCAACAGCTTGAGCGCTTTCGCGTCGACATCACCGACGTCGACACCACCCTCGTGGGTGAAGAGAATGTAGTCGCCCTCACGCGCCGAGTTGATGCACACGTAGTACTCTGTGTCGGCCGCATGTGGGAACAGTGGTTCGACGATGAAATTGTTCAGCGTGCCGGTCACTGTCTCGACCTGTCCGACGACCAGAAGAATGCTTTTAGCGGACATGTGGAGAGGGACCAAAAATGTATTTGCGGTCACACACCTTCTGCGGCTTGCCTGCCCGCTCCTGGATCCATTGCTTTGCCTCTGGCCAGTCGCAGTTAAGCTTGAGCAGGCCGGCCTTGCCACGACGCTTGATCAGCTGGTCCGGCTTGGCGACGAGCTTGGTGTTGAAGACCCAGCTGGGGAGGGTCTGCTCTGCGGTGAGTGCGCCGGTCTCGGGGTCCCATGAGATCTGCGCTACCTTGGGCTGCGGCGCGACAAAGGATGTTGATACGGCTGCGTTCTCGTGTACAAGCGGGGAGCGCGGAAGCCAGTAGTTAACCAGCAGCTTGGCGTCAAACTCGCGAATGGCTGTGAAAGCAGGGAGTTTGGTTGGGGTTCGGTCAGTGAGTCTCTCGGTTGATCGGGGCGAGTGGGACACTAGCCTAGCCGCTCCATGTGGCCCACGTACCTTTGGACGACATGCTGACGAATGCAGCAGCAAGAGACTAGAAAGGAACAACCAGGGAGTGATGGGTCGAGGCGAGGCACACGGGCTGGAAAGAAGATGCGAAGATCTCGATCACGCCTGGTGCAGGATGGTGGCCCTCTTTGTATTTATTTATTTTGTCCTTGGACGAGGGGGGGGGACGGTGGGGTGTGAGAAACGAAGATGGTGGTGGTGGAGGAGGTGTGTGTATATGTAGTGGCCAATGGACGGACGAGACGACAAAGGGGACAAGCTTGAGGCAGTCCAGTCATGTACTGAACAGCGAGGGACCACCAAGAACCAGAAGGGAAGACCAGATGGAGTGGAAATGGATGGTCTGTGCAGTGTGTGCCTCGGCGATGAGTTTCAGTTGGGACAAGTTGGGAACAGCGCGTGGCCATTACAGCAGCCATGCTCTATTCCGGTTCCGCCCTCGCGTCCTGACCCCCAGCACTCGGCAGGGGCGCAGCAACAGTGGACAAGTTTTTTTTTGGTTTTCTTTTGGGAGAGCGGCGCCGCGGCACTCCCCACCATATAGTCATCATGCTTCTGGAGACGGGCGGAACCACAATCAGCAGAGTCAAGACCCAGCCTCAGCCACCGCCACCACTACAGCTGACCAATTTGCAGAGCTACATATCCGCTCGCATACAAAACACGTGCGCTATTGTGCGCACAACATGGGCCCCAGGTTCGTTTTTGTTTTATCGCAGAGGGCCAGGTGAAAAGCCTGCCGGCGCCTTGATGGCCCATGGCTGATAGAGAAGCAGGAGCCCAGACGACGCTGCGCCAACTTCAAACTACTATACTGACTGTTGAGCCCCCGCTCGGGTCCTCTATGAAATTTTGGCAGCACTGACCGCCTCCTGTCAGGGGCGTGGACCGAGAGTGGAATTGGCATAAAGGAAAATGCTGGAGACCTGGAGGTGGAACCTGCTTCAACTGACGCAAATGAGAGTAGAGCCCCCAAATTGACATCGCACCTTCGTTTTCCACCTTTTGGGCGCAGACGCGGAGCGTTGGGTCTTGTGCACACGCAAACTGGCACTCAACCCAGGAAAGTGTGCCCATCGCTCTCGTGTCGAACGAACCTCTCACCGTCAAACCAGTATGGAGAAAGAGTTACGCGCACCAAATCTCATCGTTTGTGCTTTCAAGTTATCCCCTGCGTCCATATGCGACTGGACTACCTTTTGACATTCAATGTATCGATTTATGCCACATCATGTATTGCCATTGCCAAGGACCACCTCACGAATCAAAGACTGGACAGTTGTGCTTGCCGGCGATGCGTGTGATCCCTCGATAACATCATAGCAAGCACATGCACTCGACCTTGTCCGAAGGCTACACATGCTACACATAGCAGAAGCCAGCCCTCTCCTGTTGGCTCCCGCCCAAGCGTGACAAGTCACATTTCAGGTGGTAGCCACAGGGCAAGCGGCGTCGACCCTCGCTCATAGCATGCCTGTCGATGGTACAGCAGGAGGCCGTCGCCTTGCACCCCCTTGGACTGATCCGCAGCGTCGTCGGCTTCCCATGCGATGAGGACAGCGCGCGAAGGCTGTGCACGCACCGCGACCTCGGCCTCGAGCTCGCGCTTGCCCTCGCACAGCATCTCCTCCGCAGTATGCGATGCACCTACAGCGCTGTGCGTCCCCGCTTCAATCAGCGCAGGCGCCGCAGCGCGCCGCAGGAAAATGCGCATCTGCTTTTGCTGCGCGCCAGCCTCCTGCAGCGCGAACCATATGTCCGCGTGTTTCGCAAGCGGCGCCGCTGCCGATGGGAGCGGCACGAGCACGAACGGATATGGCGCGCGCTCGACGCTCCAGTGCGCTCGTGCTTGCTCGAGCGAGGAGGAGGATGTCGGCGACAACCTCGCCTCGCGCGGCACGTGATATGCTGGCAATTCGCGCAGCCGGGCGTTGCGCCAGTATAGCCGGAACTCTGTATCGCAATCCTCAAAACTGCGCGTGCCCCAGCAGAGGAGGTCGAGGACGTAGAGCATGCCCGTGCCTCGATCCTCATATGGCGATGGATCTGTGCCCCCCGCAGGCGCAGAGTGGTGAGCAAGAAGGATGCAGTCGAGTTGCGTGCCAGGTGGTACACCCTCTGGTGCTGGGAAGCGAATACGCCGATCCCGAGACGTAGAACCGTTATCTTGCTCACCTCCTGTATCCTCCTCCATGTCTTCGTCCTTACCAGTTGCATCTCGTCGTGCAAGGGTTGCTGCGACTTGGGACGGACCGTGTGATGGGTAGATCGCGATCGGCTTGCCGCCGACGCGACTATAGAGTGTCATCGTTGCCTTGCCCGGCGCGCGAGAAGGGTTGACGACTGCGAGACACCGCTTTCCCTTTGGCAGCGGTCCAACTGCGCACCATTCAGTGCCGACGTCGAATGGGAGGCCCTCGTCGGGATTGACCAGCTCGGCATGCATAAGCCTGTCTGCATACGGCCTGCTTGCAGCTTCTCTAACCGACGTGTGTCCCCGGTGGGACAGAGAGGGAAGCGAACTTAACGGCGCAATTGATAGTCTTGTTGCTGCACCTGGAGACTCTGCATGTTCCGACAAGTCTGAGTTTGCGAGTAACGAGGCTTGGGCATCGCCAGCATCGATTTCGTTACGAGCGCGCTGTACGCTGAAGCGTCTGCGCTGCGCGCGCGTCAGGACAAAGATCGGCGGGCGGCAGATCGGTCAGCTGGGATTAAAGATAGGCACTGTGCAGATGTTTGACCGCACCTGCTCTTGGTGAGCCAGCGCCGCCTCCCTTCTCTTTACCTGCGACTGCGTGTGGTTGGCGGGAGGACCGCGCTTGAAGAAAGACAGGCGGTCGTGGTTGGATGTCATCCTTGGCAAGATGCTACGAGTGTTCCTACCGACAACTCTTGCCCTCTCGCACCCTTTCTTTGTTGCTGGGAGCTGCTGCGCATGCTCAGGGCGCTCTGGATGTAGTTCGCCTTTTTCAGCTGCTGATAGCATCAGCTCGGCCACGTCTCGTTCCAAGAAGCTCCCATCCCCACGTGCTCGTGTGTCGACGGGTCTTCTCGTTCCTTGGCCATCAGCGATTGATGAATATATGGCTCTTGACCCTGGGGGACGTGGCACAGTTCTTCAGGTCATGTGTCTGACAGCATCAGCTGTAAGCTGACTGATTGCAGTGCGCGTTGTGCTTTAGTTGCCGCACACAGTCAATGGGGGAGCACCACCCACAGACAACCCTTCTTGATCGTGGTCCGTGGATCGTCGAAATGTCGGCGAAACGGCAATATGGTCCTTAATTACGGTGACGTGCACTAAGAAGGGAATTGTTTACTTTTTGGGTTTCGCAGGAATTATGTAACAGCAATCCATTCCAACCCTGGCCTCACCCCCAAGGTCTTCACCAGGCCGAGAGCATTAGCGTGTGCTACTTGCTGTCAACTAGGCAAGGGGAAGGCAGGCTGGCAAGCGAGTCTCGTCCAGCCTCTCATCGAACCAACATTCTGTTCCTGGAGGGAACTAAGGGTGTAAGCTCGCGGTTTTGAAAGGACTAAAAAGGTCAAGCCCACAACAGAAACAGAATATGGACGGTCTGGCATAGGCCCTCTCAGCTCTCCTCCAGCAGCGGGACCGCTAAAGACTAATTAAATGTTACTGTCTCAAGACGCCAGCCACACTGCCATCCGTATGCAACAGTTGCACTCTTGGATCAGCTCATCTTTTCCACCCGAGCCCTGAAGACGTCAGATGCGAGTCGTGTATGGATTACCGCACTTGGGACTTCCCTGCGCAGCTGACCCATCTGAAAGCATCTCTGCCGGAGGAATAGCAGATGCCCTCCGCCAGCATCTTGCATCAAGAGGTGTGAGCACTGCGCATAAGCCACCAACCGCGTAGCTGGTGCGGTTCCACCAGCATGTTCGGCTTCAACGACAAGCCAGCCAGCGTAGACTGGTCCTACTATGGCGGCGCGGAAGAACTTCCTCCTTCGATGCAGCGCATCCCATCTTCCGCCTCCACTGGCCACGCGTCGTTGTCGTCGTCGTCCCGCGTCAGCCTCTCTCCAGCCGAGGCGAGTACGCCCGCGACTTCTGACGACGAGGTCGATCTCTCTCTCTCCGAAAAGACCGCGAGCAAACTCAGGCAGCGAACAAATACGGCAGCAGCGGAGGCATCGTTGGCAAAGGAGCCTGCAGGCGCCAGTTGGATCCCAAATGTTCAGGTACCGCAGGACGAGTCAGACTTTCTTTGGCTGCTTACAGAGGAGCCGCACCGAACGAGACGGCAGGCGATTATGAAGGCACACCCGGAGGTCAAACGACTAATGGGGCACGAGCCGCTCACAAAATGGGTCTCACTCTCGGTCGTCTTTCTGCAGCTCAGCATTGCTACGCTATTCGCGCATTTTGGTGTCCATCCTCTCAACTGGAAGTTCCTCTTGACTGCGTATGCTATCGGGGGTGCAGCGAATCAGAACGTCTTTCTCGCTATCCACGAAATCACACACAATCTCGCATTCAAAGGCATCAAGGAGAATAAAGCATGGGCCATCTTTACCAACTTACCGATCGGTGTGCCATACGCCATGATGTTCAAGCGCTACCACATCGAGCATCACAAGTACCTGGGCGAGGATGGCATCGACACGGACCTGCCGACAAAGCTGGAACTGATGTGCCTCAAGAACGTCCTCGGCAAGGCCTTCTTCGCCACCTTCCAGATCTTCTTCTACGCCCTTCGCCCCGGTTTGATCCGGGCGCAGAAGCTGACGGCATGGCACATCCTCAATATTTGTGTACAAATCTCTTTTGACTATCTGCTGGTCCAAGCATTCGGATGGTACCCCATGTTTTACCTCCTCGAATCCAGCTTTTTTGCGGGCAGCCTACACCCTTGCGCTGCCCACTTTATCGCCGAGCATTACCTTTTTGGGGGGATTCAGCAGGAGACGTGGTCCTACTATGGTCCGCTCAACATTCTCTGCTACAATGTGAGTGCATATTGCGCGTGGTAGCCCATCTCATCGAGACACTCGACCTAACACCCCCCCCTTCGCTCACGCACAGGTCGGCTACCACAACGAGCACCACGACTTTCCATCGGTCCCATGGACGCGGCTCCCAGCGCTTCGCAAGATGGCTCCCGAGTTCTACGACTGCCTGCCCTCGCACAGGTCCTGGCCGCTCGTCACGCTGCAGTTCATCTTTGGCACGGACAGCGGTCTGTTCGCGAGGATCAAGCGCAAGTCGTCCAAGGAGGACGTCAGCATCAGCGCAGAGTAAGCGCGCCTCGCGCCCGGCACGCTGTGCTTTGTATCATACACACGCTTTCCGCGGCTGTGCTCATACGATTCTCCATGCTGTCAAACACCCGCATTCGTACAAGAGTGCTGGAATGCTCGTGTCGAGCCTTGAGGTATTGAAGCCTGGGTATATTGGGGCTTGTCTTCATCTGGGAGGCCAACTGAAGTTTCTGGAGTTGACTGGACTGAGCTCAAGTTGGCCCTGCTGGGTGGTCGCCGTCGGGTTAAGAATATTGCATCACGTGACGCGCCTGTAACCTGATTTTCGCTGTTGAGCGGCGACGTGCCGACAACAGCGGCCTTGCATGTAGGGCTGCAGTCAGCGAAAACATGCTCAGTGCCTTTTCGTCGGCAGCTGTAGCGAGCTCGAGCAGCGTCTTCGATCAGAACTCAGGGGGTGATGGCCATGTACAGGGTGTCGCCTCAGTAGGACTCTCAGCAATACATTCCCCAAATTTGTTTGCTGAAAGTTACCCTTCCCCTTCGGGCTTCGGGCCGTAGTCGGAGCCGTTGATGAGAGACAGATGACCACATTGCGACCAGCTGTTGTCAAGTAGTTCTCGTCAGCGTCGCCGAGGATAACGTTGGACCTGCCCGTCCTCGCCTCGGGTACCTTTTGACATGGACAGCATTGGGTAGCATGACGGCTAGGTGAGTCGAGCATTGGCGAGCTGGCACCTGGAGGGAACACGGAACGATGCTCCTGCATCCGCTCTTGCTTGTACCTGCTTAAATTCGTGCATGTGCATGTGCTGTTCACCGCTCACTCTGGTCTTCTCCTTTAGAGTGCTACCTTTCGGTCCGTTGGGACGTTCATCCACACAGATCAACGAATGCGTCCCCAACTCAAGATCGCACAGTCACATACAAGGCCAGATGCTTTCCTGCTGAAGGACTACCAGTGCTAGCAATAATTGTACCCTCCTGCCTTCTTCGTCACGACAGAAACGTCATAGCTAAAGCTATCGCCGCCACATGGAACGGCATAGGTCACACGACCAGCTGCTGGATTTTTTTTTACAATGGCTACGTTAACGCGGGAAGGCCGACAGAGCCACCCACCAGTCTGTACAACACCCCTTCAGAGCGTGCAGCTTTCTGGAGACGGACTGACCACATCATGTGTATTAAATCAAAAGTCCAACAAATCCACCCTCATCGCTGCAAATGGTCGCAAAGCTTCAACTCCGAAGGCCCGCCGCACAGTATCCTCGGCTGAGATTGTCACATTGAAGGGATCGTCCCATCTCACGCAGTCAAAAAGCGGCATCGCTGCGCGAAGGAGGACGGCCGAGCTTCTGCGCTCTACCACACAGAAATCAGCATCGCCTCCAGAAGTCGACGCTCTCCCCACCCCACCTGCGCGACCTCCACGATTACCAACAGCATCGCTGTCTCAACGACATCCTCGGCAAGCTCATATCAAAGAAACCACCTTTGACAGTCTCCAGGAGCTTCTAGAGCGAGCTGGCTACAGGGAAACGCGTGTCATCACCCCTGATCAGAAAAGGCTCGCCGCTGAACTGGCAGCGCGCGGCAGACGTGAGGAGGACGAGGCGATACACGCTCTAACCGCCATGGAACAGCGACGCCAAGGCAGCTTCAGCGGACGAAGTGCCGCGGAGGGAGCTGCTCGAGGACCGATACCCGGCTCTTGGTCAGCCTCCAGCGCTGCGAGCTCTACCTCCATCTGGAACTGGATGGGCACCGGCAGGGCGACAAAGCAAGTGGAAGCCGAAGAGGCAGCACTGATGTCTCCTGTCGGGAGCGCCGCAAGCTGGATTTCGAGTGTGACGGCACTTTGGCCTCCCAGCGCGGACCAACCTGGCGGGACGACCAGCAGCGATTGGCTGGTGAGATTTCCACATGGCGATGACGATCAGGCGGCGATAGAAGCCGTTGCACCAATACGCATCGAGAGGCCATCGCCCAAGAGGCACCTCCGCAAGAGCAAGAGCACCATCACGCATGCTGCTGCTACGGAGCGAGCGGAATCGATCCTACCGTCGATTGTCCTCACTTCTGCAGCTGAAGGGTTTTCAGCGACAATCACAGCCCAAACAACCAACGATGACGGTGGCGCGATACGGCTCAGCCCCTCTCTTGCAACTTCCAAGCGGCCGCTGCTGCGAAAGCGAAGGAGCAAGAATGACCTCTGGCAAGCAAGTCTAGCGTTGCGTGACGCGAGTGGAACAGCATGCAGCAGCAAATCTTTGCTGTCGCGGTCCATCGTTCAGGTCGGCATTGGCAGTGCAGAGATGGCATCTACGACATTGTCTGCAAGGCTTCTGTCCGGCGCGCCCATTCAGAGGCGCAGTTCGATCGATGCCTTTGGGCAGGCGCAGCCGACTATGCGCGAGTCAATGTCGGTTGCCGCGGACATATCATCGGGCGAGGCGAGTCCCGAGGGATGGCGTAACAGTCTCTCTTCACTGTCCAGAGCAAGCGGGCAGTCTCTTGATCCTCCCGTCCAAGAGGCCGCGGTTCCCGCGCTTCTGGTCTCGGCGCCCGCACAGCCTCTCCTCTCATCTGAAGTTGCAGTGGCACCGCGCAATGCCGGATGCTTGCGGCCAGCGAGCCTCCGTAAAGCATACAGCATTGAGGTGCTCCGAGCGGCGTTGCAAGGCGACTCGCCGGGATCGCGAATTGCGTCTACCTCGACCGCACAAGCGCAGGCACACGCGAGCACAAGCGGCCTCACACCATCAAGCAGCGCAGGCTCGATCACGCCTGCTGCAATGGCTGCGCCTGTGCTAACCATCACCACTCCCAGCGGCACGGACTCGCCGCAAACGCTGCCACTGGTCGGCGCGGAATTCGAGCCGCTCTCGTTGGAGCACTCGCGCAGCGTAATGTCGCATATCAGCGACGTTCTCGACGCTGCCGGAGGCGACACGCCGCTACCCGCTGCAGAGAGACGATTTTCTTCTTCTGCAACGCGGCAAAAGGCGCGCCGATCGCCCGCCGCGAGGCCTGCACAAGATGCAGCCAGCATCAGCTCACAAGGCTCTGTTCTCGCCGAGCAGACCAACACCGTCTTGGACAGCAGCAAGCGAACGCGACGCGCCCTTGTCGGCACGCCGGACTCCCCATTCAGCAAGTCTTCGCAACCGCACAAAGCTGTGAGGACGTCGTCAGTCGCGGAGCCAGTTAAGCTTGGGATGAAAGGACAAGCGACACCGCCGCGCCGCACGCGCCACAGCTCGAACGAGTCCCCCACATCTGTCGTCGCACAGTCCAGGTCGTTGCGGCGCACAGGCGTCTCCTTGGCTCTTCGCGACCACGTTGCACATGCTGCTCTCCCGGCACTGGCATCCCCCACTAAGCGACCACTCAAGCGCTGAGTGCCGAGAGCCTTTCTTGTTTCCCCTCAACCCAGCCAAGCATTCACCATCATTTTTCTTTGCATTTAGTCTTTCCCACTTGATCCAAGTAGTCAGCCATTCGTGAGACGTGCAATCGATCGAATCGACATATAAACCATCTAGATGCGGTGCAGTGTGGCACGATGAACGATTTTATGATACAATAGATACAATTTGGAGGAGACGCCATGCCTGCGACGACCGACCGACGGGCAGGTTCGTCAGCCCGGCTTGATGTACATCCGACCGCGACCTGGCCCCTGTTTGAGCTTGATCTTTGCGGCGGACGCATCCGCAGCCGGCAGCGGCGATGGCTCGCCCTTGCGGCGCGCCGAGATGGTGAACTTGAATAGTTTCTTGACGCTGATCTTTGTGTCGCGTTCTCGCTCGTCGCCGGACGATACGGTGAAGACGGCGCTTGATGACGACTTCGTTGCCATACTGACGGTTGGGTTGCGTGCATCGCTCTGCCAGTCAGACAAGGAGCCAAGGGAACGCGCGCAGTGAATGTTGTGCCGCTGCCGGGCAGCGGCAGCGGTAGAGGACATGGGCGACGCGACAGCGCTCGGCGGCGGCGGCGTGTCCGAGCGCAGGTGCAAAGAGGCAGTCGTGCCGACAAGGACGCCGCTGGCTGGACTAGCGGAGCGCGTCTCGACCGGTGGCAGTGACTTCGAGGCGATGGAGACGGGCGATGCGTGCTGTTGCGGGCCTTGTTGCAGCTGTGCGACGCCCGCAAGCTTGAAGAGCGATTCCAAGGCATCTGTCGGGGAGGAGAGGGACGAGGACGCCGTCGCCGTCAGCATGGGGGTGCACAGAGAAGAAACGAAGCGCCGGTGCACCCTCTACAACGCGCATGCTCACCGATCTTCCTTGCAAGGTCCTCGTACTTGGTTTCGTCACGTGACACCAGCGGCGTGTGCGCCGTCTCGTCCTGGCCGGTGTCCTGGGACGGGGGCGTCGTGATGTTGTGCGAGTCGGACAGGTCGAATGGTGTGCGGGGGGCGTCGGCGATCGGCATGCGCTGCAGTTGCGGCAGCTCTTGGCGGTACGGCTGCCATTTGCTGGCCTGCTTGCGCCGTAGGGCCATCTGAAGCTGCTCGACCTGTTCGCGGAGCGCGGCGATCTCGCATGCCGTCGCATCCGTAGGAGACGGAGAAGGAAAATGAGAAGAATAAGGGACAAGTGGAGCGGTGGCCTCTCTCCCTGCGCTTGCTGCGCCGCCGGAAGAAGAGGGCTGCCGCTCGCGGGGGGCGGGTTGAGACGGCTCCTGGGCAGGCTGGGCCGACACGGCATCAGCAAGAGCATCGGCAGGAGCTGCGATGCTGCGCACGCTGCCGACGGAAGTGGAGGATGCGAGCGCCTTGCTGCCCTTGCCTCCGCCTAAGCTTGTGCCTGCGCCACTACCGCGCTTCGGAAGTAGATGCGGCTGCGGCGATGGCGGTGGTGAGAAGGGAGGAATTTGAGCAAGCCAGCTGCTGGACGGTGTGGGTCCGAGACTGGAGGTGAAGGTGGAGGCGCTGTGCTCGCTTCCGCGCAGCAGCAACATGCGCTCAAAACCGTCCACTACGCCGCTGCTGCTCTTGCCCTCGCGAGGCGTGGTCGACCCGAGGAAGCCGCTGGCGCTGGTCATGGAGGAAGCAATGTAGCTCATCCGGCTCCGCTTGCGGGTGCCACTGGTACCGCCGGCGCCGCCTTCGATGACACTCGCGTCGTCCCGCGCAGCCTCCATCATCTCTTTCGGATGCAGGCAGACGCGCGAGGAGGTCGCCTGGCTGCGTTCGCGGTCGTCGGCCAGCTCTTCCTGCCAGTCGATACCGCTGTTGTCGTACGAAGGCGAAGTTCTCATCGCCGTCCCGCCGCGGCTGCGGCCGCTGGCGCCGTTGGTCAAGATCTTGCTGTGAGCACCCGTCGACTGCCCCGGGGCGGAGGCTGCCCTGTTATGGTGTGCGCCATTGGTGAGTTTCGACGATAGCAGGTGCGGCGACAGGGTGGTGGTCGACACAATGGGGGCGTTGTGCCATGCGCTGGCACCCGTGTCGGAGGCGACGTCCCAGTCACCAAATGGCTCATGGTAGTCGAGATCGAGGCTGCCAACAGTGGAGACGAAAAAGGGCTTCTTGGCGTACTTGTTGCGACTCATCCTTCCGGCGGCCTGCTGTTCTGGCTGTGCGACAAGAAGAGAAATCGGACGGCGGCTTGCTTGGGTGGGTGTGTAAGCGCGAACACATGTGGTCCGCTGCCTGATGGGGAGAAGCGCCCTGGCGATGCATGCAAGCAGGGCGGGCTCGAGCTGGTGGACGAAGCGAAAGCCTGCTTCTCTTTTTAAAGCTGTAGAGTGGTAGGTAGGTAGCTGCTGCCCAGCGAATGAGATTGGAGCGTAGTGAGCCACATTGGGCATGTGTCTCGACATGCATGCTCTTCCTCGCTACGTGGTTCTTAACCCAGGTGGCGAGCAGCGCAGCACTGGACAGACACAGAGGGTGATGGCCGCAACTTGCGCACATATCGCCGCCTGCCAGGAACCGTACAATGTCACCGCCAACCCTTAGTCTCACCCTCACTCTTAGTCTCGGCAGGCAGACAGGCGCACACACAGGCGCGTCCACGCGTCCTCGGGGGCGGAGCATGTCGGGTCCAATGAATGTGCGGCAGAGCGCTGAGATTGTGGTAACGACATTATTGTGCTTCTGCTGTGGGAGCGCAAGAAAGTTTTGTGCAGCGGTAGACAGTGCCTGCAACTCTGACTACTTGCCCTGTGCCCGGCCGAACGTGCGCACGTCTCTCCACACACTGTCCACGCGCCGCCGGCGGAGCAAGGAAAAGTGATCTGCGAAATTATTTACATACGTAACGATACCCTGTCTCACTTTTCATATTGTATTGCTTGTTACCTTTCGTGCTGGGTCTGGTCCCAGCGTCAGTGGTGCGAGTAGACGAATGTGGCGAGGTGCAAATGCCCTGTGCAAAGGCAGGCAGAGATAAGGGCGAGGTTCATGCAAGTCTGAGCACCATAGTCTACCATG
>NW_013546879.1:0-33628 GCF_000711695.1 Tilletiaria anomala UBC 951 | reverse complement strand
TCACAGAGACGTATTTATTACATTCATTAAAGGGAAGAGGATGCAAAAAGTCAGGCCCCGCTGGGACTCGAACCCAGATTAGCGGAAGATGAACTCATGACGCGAACGCCATCAATCAGAATCCGCTGTGATAGCCACTTACACTACGGAGCCATGATGTTTCACATGACACATTCATTATAAACCAAAGGGAGGTGTACGTTCAGTTACCACGTATGTTGTTTTTTTTGCCCTCGTTCCGCTGTATGCGTTTCATCTACCCGGGTCAATTGGCATGAGTTTAAATAGCCACGCATCGAAATTGAATTGCAAGTGAGCGAGCCGTGAGTATGAGTGGTTCGGATCTCCTTCGCGAGGAGTAACGCGCCGAGCTGTTCATAATCATCCCTCGGCAAAGTGATGAAAGGCAGAGTGTATCAGCTTGCACGAATCATCATATGCATCCAAAATAGCGAGCGAAGCAAAATCGTAACTGTTCGGCATTGATGATTGTTTACACATGTAATTTCCTCGCTGTTCCTCGGATTGCCCAGACGGTCGGGCTGCTAATCTCCCAGCACAGCGCTTCACAGCCCGAAAATGTGCACACTCGCATTCCAATGATCGGACGCGTACGCTAGCACGTGGCGCCAGGGGTGCCATGCAACGGAAGGCGTGTCGCCGAGCGGTGTCGGGATCCGATGGACTGATGCCATTGTGGATGTCGCCAGCTATAGGTGGGCAGGCGCGAAGAGCATGCAGGAATCATATCAGTAGCATGCGCTTTCAAGATGGGCGTTTGGGCAAAAAATGTACCACTCACAATCTCCACCCAAGCATCCTCTCCGCCTGCCGCCAAAAATTCTCCATCGCCGCTAAAGCCTAAACTGTGCACCGAGTTTGTCATCGCGCTAGCATTCATCCCTGCTTCGGCGCTGGTCCAGTCCGCAGTGTTCCAAAGCCCGATCATTGAGTCTTGCCCCGCGGATGCGGCGTAACGCCCGCATGGATCCATCGCAAGGCAGAAGATGGTGGCGGTATGCGCGGTGAACGAGTGCGTCGTCCGCCACGGTAGGACATTCGTCGGCGCTTGCCCAGCTAGTCTCCTTTCTGTAGCTGACTGGAGCGAGGTCTCATCGATCAGTAACGTAGAGCTTTGCATCGCGCTCAGCGTCCCCGTGTTGCTGGTCAGCACGAACTGCCGCCCGTCTGGCGTCCAGGCGATCTCGTTGATCAGCTCTCCCTTTTGGTTGACATCCCGAATAAGCGCGACAGGTACTGCGGTAGGTCGTGTATTTGCTGTGGTGCTATCTGAGCCGGTGCTGGGTGCGCCTGCTGCGCTATCGCCGCTGCCGAGCATACGCACGTCGAACAAGCTAACGCGGTCATCACGGTCACCGATTGCAATATACCGCGAAGAAGGGTGGAAGGCGAGATTGAGCGCGTTGGATGGCAGCTGTGCGACTGAGACCTTATCGTTTTCTGCTACCACAAAGCAGCACAGGTCGTCAATCCAGGCCGGCGCACAGGTCCTCGCAAATCTGCTCACCTCGATTGTCCCATATCCGAAGTGTCCGATCCTGTCCAATGCTTGCGAGGATGTTTGGATTGCTAGGGTCCCATCGTACCTGTGCTACAGGTCGCTCGTGACCTTTGAGCTCTTTCGCACCTCGTACATCCGTCTGTGTGCAATGTGATGAAAGCAATCAGCATTCCAGCAACCATGCATTTGATACTGGAGAAGGTGAAACCCACACTTCTTTCTGGCGCCCACACTTTGACGCAGTCATCGCCACATGTAGCCAGCCAGTTCCCATCACAGCTCCAAGCGACAAAAGATGCTTTGTTTTTGTGAGCACCTTTCAGCTCTTTCGGGTTCCTCGCTCCCACTTTGGCCCAATCGGGAAACGATAATTGTCGCAGCTGGAAGAGAATTTTTGTCCGGTTCAAGTCTTCACTTCCGGTACTGCTGGTAATATTTGAGCTCGAGGAGGGGATAACGACTTTCTCGTGGACCTTGGCTGCGGCCATCGTGCACGACCTTGCTGATGCGAACGAAGTCTATGATCTGGCTACCTGCCCTGGTAGACGTATTCAGCCGATCATGCGCCCGCGTCACAGGACACAAAATTGCAGGGCAAATTTCTCAATGTCCGACGTGAATCAGTCGCTGTGACGTGCAAGACGGTTGATGAGCCGGCGAGAGGCGAAGGATGGAGATTGAGGTTTTGGAGAGCTGGAGAATGTGATCGACATCGAGGTGGAGTGGGTGTGATGGGTGTTTCGCATTTTGCTAGGATTACGATCATCGATTGCCATCAAAGAGAGTGAGTTAGGGTTGGATATAGTTCACTCAATTTCTATCAGTACCTTGGCCTGTGACTTTCCCGATTCTTAGCAAGGCCGAGCTGGTGGCGGTCGGGCCAGCTAACTCTCCAAATCATTATTTCGCTGGTCAACTATGTCCTACTGCCTTCTGTGTGAGCCTGTGCCCTGTAATCACCAGTATTGCTTCCATGTACGTACGCAAGTATGTATGAGCATGTACAACTCGTATATTGGAAGTAGATTCCCCCACTTCGAGACTTCCTCTGTCCATGGGGTATGTAGGGAAGGAGCCAAAAGGATGACGACGAGGCAGGCGATCGAGAGAGACCGAAGAGCCATGGACCTGTGTCGATGCGCTGTGAGATCGATATTTTTGCTTCTCGTTGAGGCAACAACGTGGTCGGTAAAGTCGGTTTTGGCTCACCAGGCACGGATTATTGTCCGCGCGGTCCGCCGGCCACGACAATGGAGAATCCCATGCTAAAAAGTGCGCCAGCGTGTTGACCAGCCGACCGCGGATTTGTAGTGACTGCCAGGCCCCGCACACAACTTTGTTCCTCTCTTTATGCAGCCGCTCTCAAGCAGCCCGGTGGAGTCATGGACAATGTCTCCCAGCACCCGAAGCCCTCTTTTGCAGTGCATTCATCTCAAGGGCTTTGCTCTCTCGCTGCCCCGACTGTGCACATGCAGTGCCGACAATGCTGCAGGTTGCCTGCCTTCATGCGGTGCATGGCGATGACTATGCACACAGCTGGAGGACCGCTGAGCGTCGAAAGGTACTGATGAAGACCTTGTTGCCTGAGTCAAACTATAGGCGACGGCCCAATGGGGTTGAGTCTTACGATAGCTCATGGTTGGCAAAGAAGTGGATCGACTCGGGTCCTGTCAGATCCTGTCTAAATCCTGTCCAGACTCTTGTTTGTGTCGAGTCTCAACGACTGACGCGAATGGGCACCCTATTGCACCTTGGCAGACTGCTAGCACATATAAATGCTAGTCTGGCCGAGCCTGCCTGACCAACTGGGCTGTTATGTGAAGCCGCCCTCCCCGTGCTGAATCTACATTTGCCATTTCTACTCCCTTTCGCATGCCTCTGCCCCCCTCCCAAAAAAATTCAACCCCGCTCAACCTCTTGCTGCGTGTACCCTGCTCCGTCTTCACGATGTACGCACACATCGCCCTGCTCCCAATTCTTTTATCCACCGTGGTCTTAGGATCGCCGCTCACCAGGCGTGAATCCTCCCCTTCGACTGGTCAGCCGACACTGATCGCAGACATCACCCCCTACCAAGACCCGGCTCGCTGGGCGCAGGCTGCGTACTGCACCCCAAAGGTGAGCAATTGCTACGTTTAAGTTTGTCACAGTCATAGTTCGCTCTTGATGCTCATGGCCATCCTTGCTCGATGCCATTTGCGCCTCTACAATGCACTTGCTACAACAAAAAGGTCGGGGACACGGTCAACACTGCCGAAGTCCTGTGGACCCATGGCGACGGTACGAATGTTCCTCTCGCCTACGTGGCTTACTCGGCCACGAAGAACAGGTGAGTCGACCGTCACATGCTCCGTTGTTGCCCACCCGTTGAAAACCCTTTCGATTGATACCCCTGGCGGTTCAACAGGATCGTGGTGAGCCACCAAGGCACCAACACCTCGTCCTTCGAAAGCATCGAAAATGACTTGAAGGCAAATGCTGTGGCGCCCAATTCGGACCTGGTATCTTGCCTGCCGTCAGGCTCGGAAGTCCACCTTGGCTTTCAAGAGACGTGGGACGCGACCGGCGCGGCGATCCTCTCGCAGGTGAAATCAGCACAGCAGCTGTACCCGTCTGCGAGCGTGCTCATCACGGGCCACTCGCTTGGCGCGGCGATCGCTGCGCTCGACAGCGCCTATTTTAGCTGCCACGGTGTCGATGCGACAACGATCATCTTTGGACAGCCGCGAACCGGCAACTATGTCTTCAGCCA
Source organism: Tilletiaria anomala UBC 951 (assembly GCF_000711695.1). Classification (NCBI taxonomy): domain Eukaryota; kingdom Fungi; phylum Basidiomycota; class Exobasidiomycetes; order Georgefischeriales; family Tilletiariaceae; genus Tilletiaria; species Tilletiaria anomala. Next base: position 29,354 of record NW_013546879.1, on the reverse strand, counting down.
GAGCCTCAACTTGCAGCACGTCAACAACGGCAAGGACCCCGTCCCGCACCTCCCACCTCACGGTGACGACTACTGGCAGTGAGTTGATCTTGAGGCAGCAGTACTTTTCGGCGACTGACACCTGGGTTTTCACTTGGACTAGCTCGCCCGGTGAAGTGTGGATCAGCCCTGCTAACTCGAACAGCCTGGTTGCATGTCCAGGCAGCGAGAATGTCAATTGCGCCTGGAGCGTTCCCTTCTACGACTACTCTACCTCAGACCATCTCGGCACATACGCCGGAGTCAAGATCGATGGGAGAGGCAACTGTTGATTGATATATCCATTCTTACGACGATGATGATGATGACGATGAAGATGCCCCCTCCCCTAAAAGGCCGCGAGTCTGAGCTGGCGCTGTCACACAGGATGCGATCGAATGTACCTTTGCATTCAATCCTACTAGTAAAACCTGCGCATAGGTTTCTTGTGCTTCCCATGAGCACCTTTCGATTCGCGTGCATTCAATGGCCAAGCTAAGGTTTATGCAGGCCCCCGTTGCGAACAAGGAAGCATCCTAGACAAAGTTGGCGATAGGCTCAGAAGCGGGAGGGGAGATTCAGCCAAGACTCTTCATGCTAAAGAAAGGGGAAATGTGCTGGCGCGCAACTGCGTGGACCGTGCACCTTGTAACTGTGCCACGGCACAACAGTCCAGATTCCGACCCTTTCTCGAGAAGGTGGGTGAACCATCGCACATGGTGACTCTCTCCAGAAACAATAGATCTATCATCATATTGGCCGCAGAGAATGCACTTGTAGCGAGACGGTCTCCCTCTGCACGGTACATGGTGCATGCACACCTTCCAGGGCTTCAGCATCCGGATGTGCGCCACCATCTGTGGGTGGCCCTTTGGGGGTTCCCTTTCGTTGTTGCCGATTATCTTCATCGTGCCAGTCAGAAGAGGGCGAGTTGTCACTCTGTTTCCATGATGACCTTCTAGGTTTTTGCTGCTTCTTCTCGCAGTCGACATTCGACAGGCGAGGGCATCTGCAGAGCCGATGACCTGAGGTTGGGTTTCAAATCCTGCCTACGCTGGCACGAATTGGTCTAGTCACTAGTCATCTCTATAAGGGGGCATGGTGGATGCCGTAAAGAAATCAATCATGAGCGACAGCATCAGTTCGCCTTTGGAGACCGTCCATCTCCAAACTGGCCAGCCATGTTCCTGACGGCTCGAAGCTGTACCATGCCTTAGCGGAGACTGGTTACACATGGTCGACGCCATCCTGGCGCAAGCCAAGACTCTTGATCAAAGTACTCTGCGCAGGTGCTGGTTACAGGCCACTCACTTGGCGCGGCCATCAGTACCATCGAATCGGCCAACTTTGCATGCCATGCGATCAATTCGATTACGATCCTTTTGGGCCAGCCGTGGGTCAGCAACTCGGCATTTGCATCCTCCCTCTGCAGCACGTCGCCAGAACCGAGATCATCCCCGATCTTCCTCCCAGACTATTGGGCTTTTCACATTACGTGCATTCCTTTCGCTCGTTCACCCCTGCCTGCATTTCGTCATTCCTTGCAATCCCGCGCTGGCGCCGCTCCTTTTTGTCTGTTCTTCCCCGTCTTTCGTCACCGGGCAACTTCTCCTCCGCCGATGAGATCTGGATCAACACCACCAGCTCGAGTCATTTCTTCTTGCACCCCGGCGACTCGGATGGAAACTGCGCGCTGAGCGTACCCATCTACGAGTATTCCATAAATGATCACATGGTAACATAAGCTAGTGTCGGCATGGGGGCTCGCACGTCTGCAAGATCTGAAGATGCCTGTAATTGCGAGATGCAGTAGCAGCTGCACTGGCACAGATTGTCTGATGCACTGAGGAAATGGGAATTCGCTTGATGGAATTACTTCTTATGCACAATAATTGAGTCCACAACGTCGCGAATGATTAGGCCTGGCACTTACTGATTCCTGTAGCTGTTAAGACAGAGTCTGAGGCGCTTTCGGATGCGCTAATGGGAAACTTATTCCTGCTCTCCACCAGGTGTAGCCTTCATCGTCCATAAGACACTGACTGCTGTTTGAGCGAAGTTAGTAGGAAGAAGCAAGGACGAGCAACCTTCTAGTATGCAGCACATCCCCTACGTCTGCTCTCCCTCCCTTCCTTGCTGCATACGCCTCGTATTGGTAATACTGAAAGCGATAAAAGCTCTGGGCTTGCCGAAAGCTTACGGCACCCTCTGGGCCCAGCGCTTCACCCCAGAGCGAGTATGGCCAAAGCGGCAAAGAGCATGGGTGTTGCCGAAACTGAGAGAGGACACTCCGGCGGCAAGCAGGGAGTCGATCTTCTTATCACCCCGGCGCGACGAGGCTGATCGTGGGCGTGTCCGAGTCGATGAGGATGCCTGTAAGCTCTCCACCTGCTAACAGCACTTGCAAGTCTTGCTAAAAAGTTCTGAGTGTTTGGGCAAAAGAGATGGTTGGTGCAGAGATAACAAAGCAAAATAGAGCCGCTCCCCAGCATGACCGTTTCTCGTTGGGTGGCCAAAGCAAGAATAAGGCTGCAACGCATCGGGTTTCCAACGCATTATCTGTCACCGACGGCGGAGATCACAAGTATGTACTGGGTCATCAGTATATAGCTGGACCGCAACAAGCGCTGTTGCTTTCCACCCTCTCACTGGAGTCATAGAGGCAAGATCGTCATTGTATGGCTTGGCGCTGCCCGTCATGGCGCCGTGCGTTTGCGGCGCTACATCAATGTAGCGTTCTTGAGAGACGAGGTAGCGGCGCTTGTGGCGGTCCAGCTGTAGTCGGTCGCCAGACCTTTAGAGTAGGGGTTGGCAACCAGAGTATTTCAGTTGTATGCTGACGCCCAGCATGCATCCGAGTTTTCCACTGTATGTGATCGAAAATGCGCTCATTATGAAGCAGCCATGGTATTGAAATGGGAGGGGGGGGGGAGTTGAATGACGACATTCATTCGACACGTGACACAGTGCTTTTCTCATCCTCCTCCGCCCTCTTTGCTCACAGTCGCCACCCAACCACCAACCCGGCCCGCGGTCAAAGGAGCCAGTTCATGCTGCCTCTTTCCTTTTAGAGACCTGTCAATGTCAGTCGACGACCAGCACCATCTCTCATCGTTATCTGTCAGATACCTGTCCATTTCAAGAGCCGCAAGCCCCGGCGAAATCCGTTTCGTACCCAATTCCTGGGCGTGCACCTCCCCCTTCGTGCCAGTACTGTGTGGCGTCCCTGAGGATGTGAGGAGTGACCGATCATATCACCCCGCTCCAAGAAGTCAGTCGGCTGTGGAGCGGTTCCGTCTTGCAACCGAGAGGCCGCTTTTCATGTGCTTACTACCATTTTGGGCGGCGGCTGGACGAACTTGGTAGTCGCCACTGCCCAAAGTGTTCGCGGCCAACGGTCAAGAAGCTATAATAGTAAGCCCTGACCGTTAATACATCGCACCCCATACGAGCCAGTGAACTTCGTCCCCCACACTCAAATCGAGTCTTTTGTGCTTGCCAAATTCTTGCCGGGCGTTTTGAGCGGATACAGTTTGTGCTCACAGACTAGTTCACACAACATTCGCGCACACCCAGTCGGTCGGTCTGCCTTGCCTGACCTGCCTGGCTTTGGGCCAGTCAACGACTGAAGTCGGATTAAGAATCCGGTATGTCTTGGCACCTGCCAATCAGGGCCGAGGCGGTGTTGGCCCTGATTTTGAAGCCTATTCCTCCCTGTCAGGTTCCTCGGGCAGGACATTTACTCCATCAAGCTGTCAGAAAACGTGGGGACGGCGATTGCTTCCATCATCTCGGTACCGCTTCGACCACCATTCCCGCGGACTCTTTGATTCGATTCTGAGGTTCCCTCGACCCCATGGTACACATCGATCCACCTCCTTCAGCCATAGGGTCCCTTTTGACAACCAATATCAAGAAACGAGCGACCTCGCCATTGTCCTGTGCACGGACGTGTTGCAGACGCAGAGTCTCTCTGTAACGCGCCTCGCTCATGCACTCTGGTGGGTGAGCTCGTCGCATGAAATATCAGTGACGACCACCGTGTTGAAGCGCATTGTCTCGTGCACTTTCACAGCTTAGCAGCACTTCTAAGTCTTCAGCACGTTCGGGAGGGGCTCAGCCTGCCAATATGCCCGAGCCAGCGGTTCTGAGAGTGCGGCCGGATGAGCGACAAAGTAGTACAAAAGATTCTACATCACTTTGGCCAGGCTCTGGACTCGTATCAGCGGACTCGGTCTTACCCGGATCCCGCTCCAAGCTCGTCCCACCCGCCGCTTCTGGGACAAGAAAACCGTTGGATCGATCGGACATGACGGAGTCACACAGCAGCGCCATCTCCAAGCGCAGTTGTGATTACAGCGCTGTGGGCTCCGAGATGAGTGCGAGAACGAAAAGCGGCGCCAACACGAGTATCACGCTTGCCCTTCATCTAATCGCTCTTCCATCGTCGCTGACGGCTCGACTTCCGACCACATCCAGTCTCGCAAGCTGGCTTTCGGGAACGCCAGCTCTCAATGCGGCACAGCAAAATGATCCATCAATCAGCACCCCTTCGGACAATGCTCGTTCGACCGACGACGAGGACGATATGCCTGTGCGCAGGGGCTCGCGACCACGGAGCAGAAGCAGCAGCAGCATCGCTTCCCCTGCTTCGAGGTCTATTGCCTTTCGACGTCCATCAGTAGCGCCTTTTCGCAGTCGCCTCGAGGAGCTGCAGGATGTCTCCGGCATAGCAGAGTCTTCGTCTTCTTCGTCTTCGGACTCCGACTCGCCCCCTACAAGCAGCTCCAGGAGATGCAAACCCAGAGTTGACGGACATCGACGTGCCAGCTCGGCAAATAGTGCCGACAGCACAAACAGCTCTCCATGCAAACGCCGTGCAACGCTGTCGTCAACTGGTGCTGCAAAAGAGCTTCGTGTTACTGCAGATCACCGCACGATCGAAGAGACTCTCCAGGCATTAGCTGCGCCCAGTCGCTTTCCTGGACTTGCCTCGACCTCGACTCCCCTTCGAAATGCGCCAAGAAGACCTTTCCTCGGCGACGCTTACGAGGACTACTCAGCGTTCTGCCCTCGTCAATTGACGCACTCACCGACCCGAAGTGTGCGTGTGATGCCAACGCTTGACGAAAAGTCAACCCCTGTGGATCGTGGTGTATTGCGCAACTTTGACACCAGCTCGCCGAAACGGCGCAGCAGACACACCAAACATCCCACCGTTACGCCATCCATATCTTCGACCCGCACTTCGCTGGTGAATGGTACAGAGCTTCCAGGACTGGGACTGCTCGCTCCTCCTCGCTCGACATCAGCCGTCACACTCGTTACCGCAAACTGCCTCGATCACGTCGAGTATGACAAGCAGCGTCCTCGCATCACCATGCGCTTCCGCGATCCATGGCACCCCGACCATAAGCCCTCGCCTCTGCAACACCCAGGTTCGCCCGCATCAATCTGCAGCGTGCCGCTCCTCACCATTAGCGGGGCGAACAGCAGTCCGACTTGCAAGAATGACGTTTTGCCCAACACGCCACGCGGCAGCTTGAGCCTGCGTCGCAAGCGACACGCCACCGCATCCGATGTCCCCAGTCTAGTATTCTCGGGGCCTTGGCTGGACACCGGCACCTGCTCGCGAGCCGATTTTACGCCTTCTGGATGCGTCCGCTCTTTGCCACGCCTTGCACACTCGTTGACCATGGACGGAAGCCTGGACTCGCTCCTTGCAGGTAACTCAGAGGGAGACGTCCACGCGAACGCTCGAACTTCCCTACAAGCGTCTCGTCTCCGCGAGATGGAAGGCAGGCTTTGCGGCTTGTACGCGGAACGTGGCATGAACAAGTTGCCTTCACCGTCGCCGTCACGCGCTACTCCTACGAGGTCTGCGCAGCGTTTCATCCGCTCTCAGAGTGTAGCTTCTGTGTGGCCCTCTCTCATGGCGTCTTCAGCTGTTGGCGTTCGTGAAGCCGGCGCCCCCCCTTTGTCATGCAATACAAGCTCGCCCCTTGGCTCGCCTCGAGCTGCTGCTGCTGCCGGAACATCAGCATCGTCTCTCGGTCGCAATCGCGGCTGGACAGACGCAAAAGATTCCGAGGGCACTGTCGGTCTGCCGCCGCTCAGTCCTACTCTCCAAGGTGCCTTTGGCTTCGGTGAAGGACGTAGTAGACGGCGACCGACGCATGCGCGGATGAGAAGTGCGAAGCGATTCGAGGACCTGCAGATCGACGTTGGTCTCGCCAAAGCAAATCAAGCCACTCTGGAGCGCCGGCCACCACTTTTAGCGCACCGGCAAGGTCATTCTGACTATACCTCGGAGGCGGGGCATATGCGTCCGTCTTCGTCTTGCACGAGGCAAGCGCCGTTCTTCCCCTTCTCGCCTCAGCTGCCGGATGGCGGCGCATCTGACTTAGAGACGCCGCCGCTTAGTGCGGCATCCGCTTCGAGCATGTCTTCAGAGTCAGACGCCGAGAGCAGCAGCGGTAGCGGTAACGAGTGCAGCCCTCATCCTGCCTCTGTGCTCGCATCGGGCTCAGGATTCTTAGGGACGCTCGGGGCGAAGCCACCGTCGGCGCTTAGGCTCGCAGTAAAAGGCGTGGCGGAAGATGTGGCCAGCTTAGAGGAGGCGCTGCTGATCGCCACATTGGGACCTGCTGCCGGCCGGAATCGTCGCTCATCCTCTTTTTCAAAGGACAGCATGAAGCTCAAGGTCGTTCGCGCATCACTCGTCGCTCCGCCTGACTTACGCGGCACAACTATGAGCCGTCACCGCAGCCTTGCAGATGACTGCGAATAGAGTCGCTTCCATGTCATCCAATCTCTCCGTCCCGGCTGAGGGTTTCTCATCACCGGCCCCTTTTCGTCAGCTTGCCTCACGTACCGTCAGTGCTTATCGAAGGTGGTCCTGAGAGCAGTGCAAATCATGCGAGTCATGGCGTGCCACCGGACAAATTTCGATTTGATCCCCAACAGCATCGTGCTGCATCCCTCTACGCAATGTCATGTTTGCTCCTTGAAAGTGGGCTCGGGACTCATTGCCATCAGATAGATCTGAATGTATTGAGGTGGACCAGAACGCTCCGCGCCCGCACAGGGAGCTATGTATGGTGCATGGTATTATACCCAGGCCGCTGATAAAGGCCGCTTGCACTTGCTTGGCTGTCAATTGTAGCGCGGATAACCATCCGTTCGCTATCTTCCTGGGGACTAGAGACATTTGGTCCTTGAGCTTGATTGGGGAGACGAGAGAAACAGGATGCCGATTCTGCCACTGTAGCACTGTCAGTCCTAAAATGCCAACGTGCTATATAGCTAGATACATTCTCAACCTACGTAATACACGTGCCGCCACGTCAACTCGCTGACTCTCGAGCATGTTAACGTAAGCCGGAGTTAGCTCGTTCGATGCTTACGGATCTGTACAGTATGAAAGGCCAGATCTCATGTCGCTACATAGCTTCTCGATGACTCTCGTGGTCGCTTGCAGCTCTACTGTCTGCGCACATCTTGTTTCTGGAGCCTTCAGCCTTGCGCCTCCTGCAGCTATGAATCACACAGAACGTCGGCCGGCATGGTTCATGATTCCACTTTCCAGCGATAAGTCTCTGTTGTGACCCAAGGAGAGTATCAGACGGCGTTATCGCCATGTTAATAGTCCCACGGAGTGTAGCATAAGAAGTAGCAAAAGGAAAGGTTTCGCCCGACGGGTATTTGCGCATAGGATTGACTTGGAGTTTAGCTACGAAGACAAAGGTTACCTGGTTGGCGTTCGGGGTCTAGCTTATACCTCGACATACCGCATCGCCGTCAGCCCCCCTGTCTCGGATAGGCTTCGGCTCATATCGACTCATGCGTTGCACTTGTCTACTGTTCTCAGGCATCTAAGCCCCAAAGCCCTTTTTCTGACGAGGATAAGGACGTTCTGGCGGGAGATATTACCAACAACTACGCCTCGCAAGGTCTGTCTGATTTCTAGGTGAAGGTGCTGTTCATCGACTGCATGCTGACTCGATCTACGTTAGCGGCATGAAGGCCGACGAAGGCAAGGCCAAGATGGACGCGAAACCATGGGACAGCGTTGCCAGCCAGTAGCGTGACATAACAATGGTCAAATCCGAAGACAGGTAGTGTTCCGCAAGATCACTAGATGCTTCCTTCAAGCTGGCATCAAACGAAAGGCTACAAGTACGAGGTACGTACCTTCAACGGTTCCTCTTCTCCGCAGAGCTGTTAGAGCGACGGACTGGCACCTTGAATCCCACACCTGCCGTATGCACATCGAAGGACCGCCGGCGGATATGTGGCCACGTCAGGCATCAGCCTGCCTGCTCTGTGGAGTGAGGCCAACTCTAAATGGAAGGAACTGGATTGCGCCGTTCCGTACGAGTGCAATTCCGTACGAGTGCAATTCCATCGCGAAGCATGCTGCAACTGCATGCCCTCAATGCATCGCCCAGTGAATCGAGGTTTGCGAATTACTGGATGGTCATCTGCGCCGCTTTCATAAATATTCATCCTTATCTGCCTGCTAAGCCACCTGTCATGTCACATACTTGCAGATGGCCGTCAATCGTTCAGAAGTAGTTGCAAAATCGCACGCTCTTAAGGAATCTTCCAATCCGATCGGCCTATGTTGAAACGAATTTGTCAGGCTCCTTTTTCGTGTACGGCATGCTCCACATTCTTGTCCGCGCTGCGAAAAGAAGCAAAAAATGCGCGATGGCGTGCAAAGAGCTGCACAACAGAGTAACTGTCTGAGCTGATTTTGAATAGTTGCTTTTGATGATTGTCGTTATGGCGCCATTATTGCGACTTACAATCGCAACAAGGCGTGGAGTTTGGGTACGCACCGTGGAAGGTGTGACCCCGTATGTAGGAGGGATACCGTTTAACCGATAGGAAAGCAACGATCGAAACTCACGCCATTCACTGAATTCCGGAGCTTCTTGATGCACGCAGTTGGTGTGTGCATCAAGCACAGTGGTGGGCTTGAGGGAACAACCCTAACTCGCATTCCCGCAATATCCCTCCAGTCCCGTCGTCTGTACGTGGCACGTGACATCACATCCCATAGGCAACGGCTGGCCGCTGGCGCTGATATCCGTTGGAGAAGCCTTTCAGCAACATGCAAGATATTATCAGGTTAGTATGTGGACCGGCAAGGTTGGATATTGTTTGATGGGCCGGGGATATTGTTTCCGTTGGACGGAATCGCATTGACAACGTGTTTGAACCGATGGATGGGCGTTGCTCCCTCAAACCGTTTGATGTTGTCGAAGAGTGCAACTCAACTGATCGAGCCTAATGGCTGATCACGCGCTCCACTGCCGCGATGTTTCATGTGGGAGACATTAATTGGACTCTGTTGGGGCTTCTTCTTGGGGTCATAAGGACAGGTGCAGGTTAGCACTGATGCAAGGACTTTCGGCCAGCGGAAAAGGTCCAACGGCTCAAGGACAAATCTCCAGCAGCAGGCGCAAAAGGGGCCCCTCAATTGATTGATTTGAAGCAGCTGGAAAGAGCAGACCGCCGTGGGGCAGAAGAGAGACCAGCGATTTTTTCCGACAACTGACTCAAGCTCTGCAGGGCTGGGCCATTGATGATATTTCCTTTTCGGGCTTTTATTGCAGTGGCAGCGCGAACCCACAGTTGCTGGCAAGTCTTCACCGCCCCTTCACCGCTGCCGAGTGACTTCTCCAGCTTCTAAGAACAAGCTTGACCCGCAGCATGGACTTCCTGTGTATCGCCTTTCGGCCTACGTGTCGCCCTTTCGTTCATGGTCTAATCTCGTAACGTTTTGCACTGCGTTTGCCTGTATAGTACTCTGCGGCGATGCCGGGTGCTGATGCCTCCTTTCCTCATGCGGTAGCTTGATCACCCCGCACCTTTCCCACTCGCGGTAGCCTGCGGCGTGTGCTCAAGTCAAGCGCTCTGAACTTTCCCCTTGTTCTATATTCTGACCTGCTTGTGCTCTTGACTACTTCTAGTTCGCAAGGATGGGACTGTAGGGCTATGCATTCATTTCATCTCCCCCTCCCCTTTCAAGATTTCCCGTTCAATCCTAACCCAACTTCAGCTTCTTGGCACTGCAAAGCAAGCGACTTCGGCATCGCATTTCCATCTCGCGTTCTCGGTTGTGCCGGCCGGCCGGCTGTATTGCGAGCTCATTTATTCCCTCAAGCGGCCCCAACCCGATGTCATTGCTTGCTCCCTGACTTCCTTGCACACCTTCGCTCGAGAATCCCGAAACGTTTTGAATAGGTACAACAATCGATAACTATAAGTAGCCGCTTGGTTGCAGCCTAGACTGGCGTCGCCATTATCCTGACCAACTTCAAAGCCGGACGCCCCGTCTTTTAAGAACCTCGTCCTTTCCCTACAGTGCTCAGGCGAGCCGACATCTGATTAAATGGCATCCTCAGACAACCGCCGCCCGCGAAAGGGCGGACCGAGCACACCGTCCAAAAGCAAGCGATTGATGGCTGGAGCAGGTGCAGCCATTCTCGGCTCTATGCTACTTACATCCCCTCCCACCTCGCCTCTGCTCGGCGTGGCCGCCGCTCCGACGTCACCGTCACGTGGCGTTGCTTCTCCTATCAACACCTACCACCTAGCTGCTGGTGGCGCTCGCAGAGCAATGGTCATGGGCGAGCACGATGAAGCGGATGAAGCGTGGATCAGCCCTCGCAGGCTGTTCCAAATGTCGGAAGATGGATCTCCTTTCAAATCTCGAGCGGAGGTAGCTGGCGGTGCAGGAGTCTTCAATGCTTCTGCAACCATGCAACCTGCTGCAGCGGCCTCCTCGCCATCCAAGAAGCGTGACGCTTACACGCTATACAAACCGACAGACAAGGTCAAGCTGAAGAAGGTCAGCCAGACGCCTTTGAACGCCGACAAGCGAGACTTCACCATTCCTGGCTCGAATGGTGCAAGCGTCTTGACGTTTTGGTCGAAGGAAACGCCAGCGGACACCGACAGCGTTCTCATCACGATCCATGGGAAAGATCGCAACGCGGCGGACTACTACAACACCTTCCATACCATCTATCAGGAGAACAAGGGCAAAGGAAGCGCGACCGACAACATGGCGATCGTTGCGCCTCTGTTCTTTTCGACCATCAATGATGCGGGTGTCTACTCGGACACGGAGCTGGGGTATGGAGACTCTAATGAATGGGAGGCAGGGGACGCCAGCACGCATCCGGTTGGGGCACAGGTTAGCACTTTTGCTGTGCTTGATGCACTAGTCAACCACTTTACGGATGCATCTCAGTATCCTAAAATGAAGTACATAACCGTTGTGGGACATGGGTACGTCGCTTCAACTATATCCTTTCCTTTTAGTGGCGCCGCTGATTGAGGCGTGCACCTCGCTGATACAGTGGTGGGGGCCAAATGGTCGCACGCTACGCAGCTCTAGGCGAAGAGAATCCTGCTGCAGATAGGATCAATCTGCGCTACGTTGTTGGCGATCCATCCACTGGTCTAGCTGTGAGGCGATCCATACAAGAAAGTCTGTGGAATGCTTGCTGACCAAGCTCGACCCCGTTTCGCTCTCGCCGCGCAGTTTACAGACGACCGACCCACAAAAGTCGATCAACTTACATGCCCAACTTGGAACACATATCGATACGCATTAAATGCGTACACACCAGGCGCAAGCTACCCTCTTCCCTTGAACGGGGACCCTGCTGCACTGTTCAAGCGCTTTATCGCTCGCGATGTCCGCTATGTGATCGGAGCTGACGGTGAGTCTCTGGGCGAGCGTGACTAGCTTTTTCCTTTTAAGACTCACATGGCGCTTCGCGCGTATATTGCAATTTTGACAGATGACAATGATAGAAAAGGAGACCAATCCTGCATGGCTCAAGCGTGGGGCGGTGGCGAACGACAACGACGTAACCAGGCGTATTACAAGTACATCTGGCTCCTTGCTGGAGGCGATCCTGGCCAAGTCTCGGCCTTCTTCGGCAGCTTTCCTGCGCTCGGCACGGCGCCCGACAAGAGTGTTCCGCAGAGCACGCCCGACAAGGTCTCTGCGTTCAGAGGCTGGCCTTTAACCCACAAAATTACTTTTGTGTCCGGCGCGAAACACAACGCCGAAGCGGTGTATTCGTCGGAGAACGGCAGCCAATTTCTTTTTGGTGATCGTGCGTCGCTCGTCAATGGTCAACCCAGTTCAAGCAAATGGAAAGTGGACGCCGTAAAGCTGGACAGGTTGAAATTAACTTGACGCAGGTGCCTGCGCTGGAGATACCCATGCCTATACTCATTTTCCCAGACTGTGTGCCCTGTACAGAATGCCTAACACTCGGGCCCTGGCTATGTAATTCACCTTGAACACCTGAGCTAGCTCAACCCTCTAGCGAATACCCGAGGCTTTTGCCAGCGTTCTGGCGTTCCATATTGATCAAATTTCTCCACATGGGCTGCAAGCGAGGCGGTAGGCCAGCGCCGAATGCTTCATCGCGCATCCATTCGACACCATGCTGTAGGACATTGCGAGCGCGCTCGGACGCTGCAGCACTATGCTCCTCACCAGTGCAGCCGTAGCACCCGTGAAGCGTTGCGCGCTGCTTTGTTGGCAGATACGAAGCACGGTGAAGAATCCGCTGAGAGTAAAAGACTGCTTCGCCGGCTGCAGGGTGAAGCGATTGAATCGGGTCAGAGGGATGAGACGACACGCTGCGGTTGAACAGGACTTACCCTTGAGTTTGACCCTGAGGGTCGTAGGTGGATCTGCACTACATGCAACGTCCAATTCCTCTCCAGCTCCACCGTATCCCTCAGCGCATTTCTTTGCTTCAGGCGCTTTCGCATGATTCGCCTGTTTCTCCTCGTGTGTACGTATGCGACGGTGCGTCCCTGGGACAACAAAAAGACAATCGTCGTCGTAGAGGGCCGCGTTCCACTGGATGCCGTGCGTCGGCGTTCTCAGTGCTTTTCGCTCGTCATCGATACTGATCTCCGGGCGTATGTCATCACGGTGCCAGCTTAACGCAAAGTAGTGCGTAGTCGGGTTGATCAGGAGGTTGAAGAGTTCGAGCTGCATCTTGCGCACACCCTCTTCGCTCGGGTCCAGGCCGATGAGGATGGCCGATACGTCAAGCAAGGGCGAGGAGGCATAAAATTCGGCGAAGAGGTCGGAGTGCGGACAAGAGGGGTGCAGCAGGTGCTGGACACCCCAGTAGTCCTTGCTGTCGATATTGAATGGGGGAAACTGTTTGCCGACGACGCGCCGATACGGCCACTCGCCTTTGCGAGTGAGGGTGACTGTATCTTCCGCCGCAACACGCAACTGATTCATCAGATCCTCTTGCGCGTCCTCCTTTTTGGCATTCATGGAGCTGTTAGAAAAGATGTCGGTCAGAATGACAAAGCCGTCTCGTTCGTACGCTTCCCGCAGAGCAGCCGGAGGGTCATGCGAGCTGTAGACTCGCGGGGTAACATCTCGCGATGGAGCATCCGGTGCAGAATAACTCATCGTGGCAGGCCGAGACGTCAACTGAACCTCACCCAAATCCAGGACGTGATGCAACTCCGATTGAAAGCGAGTTGGCTCGAATACGTGAGCGTTATATTATGCTTGGATCGTGTTGTTGAATCAGTGCCTCAACTATTGGACAGTTTTGACGCTGCCTAACTGCAGCACGTGGTGCACGCCGGAACATCGAGGAAGTACCGTTGATAGAAATGAAAGACTCTCAGCTGATTGCGAGACTTCTAGTCTCGAGTTGGCCGAATAATACACGCATGAAATCGTGGACAGTCGTGCCAAAAGGCATCCCTGAACCGAAACTGTATCTGATCGAAGCCCCAAACACGAGCGGATTGGTAGAATTCCTACTACGTGAACGCTCACAGCAAGTGAACAATTTACCCAGATGCATCGCGCTCTGGAAATAAATTTCATCTTCGTTAATTTTACCTTTCCTTCCGTACATGTACATAGTAGACATCACCAGAGCCGGCCTCTAGGTGCAAATGCAGCAATCTCTGCAGCGGCGTGCGTGAGGAGCCTGCCAGCGCCTCCATCCTCCAGGCTCTCCACCGCCGCGGCGCTGATGGCGTAGCCGCGGGTACCGTGGAAGATGGGCTGATCCCATGAGTCCCACGGACAGACGGTCCCCTTTTTCGGGACCTTACCCTCGATAAAGTAGTCTGCGATGACCTTCTCGGCGCAGCGGCTCTTCTGGCTGATCGTGCAGTGCCCGTAGCCGGTGCGAAGGACGTAGGCGGAGTTGGGGAACTTGCGCGCGTGGTACTCCGCGTTGGCGTGCGGCGTCACGGGGTCATATGAGTTGCCAAGCAGGAGGATCGGGTTGGCAGTCTTGCTTGTAAAGTCGCCCTTCCAGGGCTCGTTGGTGTGGATGGGCCATGCCCCCTGGCATGCGACCGCCTCTACGAACATGCCGCCAAAGTACTTGGAGAGGCTTTCATGCTCCTTGATCAATTTCTTATATGTGCTTGCCGTCGGCAGATTGTCGAAACGCTTTTTGACGTCACCACAAGCGATGGCGAGCACCGCTTCGCGAGTTTCCTGCAGTGCTGGCGCGGTGTCGCACGGTTTCAAACCATGTTTCTCGTAGAAAGGGACCGCATTGCTGGCGGGTGAAGGGAGCGGTGTGGAGCGCACGTTGTCAGGGACCAATTCCACGGCACGGATGGCGGGGCCGCCTTGTACTACTTACCCTTCGACAAGCTGCTGCAGGTCCTCGGCGAGAGCGTTCCATTGAACCGGAGAATAGAGCGCTTGGAAGATGGTACCTTTGAGCATAGACCAGGTGAGGAGGCCTGGATGCGTCGCGTTGGCGACCACGGTGGGTTGAGCGGAAAGATGGTCGAACAGCTTTGCGATCTTCTTGTGGATGCTCTTTTCGACGTCTTTCGTTTGGCGCTGCTTCTTGCTGCTGCCGCTGCTTGACAGTCCCCGTGTCAATGCGCAGCTATCTCCTGCCTTTGCGCACTCCTTGATGAAGCCGTAGAACGTCTCGTCGGTGTTGACCATGGTGCTTGCCCATCTGCCGAGATAGTAGTCCGTCACGTTTACGACGCCATCTATGGCGACTCTGTTGACTGTAGTCAAAACCAAGGTCAGAAGAGGTCTCCAGGCCTGTATCGATGGATTTAAAGAGGCGGATTTGCTCACCTTCATCAGGGAACATGTCTGCGAACGTGGACCCAAGTACCTAACGAAGGAAGAAGAAACAACCGTGAGCAACACCGACAGGATTCAGCCCGGACTATGCGCGGCTTACTGTGCCATAGGAAAATCCCCTGATTCGTCCGAATCGAGACAATGACATCAGCACCACGGGAAGAAGTGATGGAGGGAAGATGAGTCGGGCCGAGGACACACCAGTAGTTCAAGCCGGGATCTCCGACCGCAGTGTACATGAGGCGCATATCCCTGGCGACGGCAGTGGTGCCGACATATCGCAGTGACTCTTTCGTCTCCTCATTGACTCCACAGACGGCGCCGCGAAGCTCCATCTCGGAAAGCATCTCCCCGACCTGCGCGTCCTCGCCGCCGGGAAGTGCTCTGTACATGCCCTGCGTGCTGACAAAGATCTCGTTCAGGCACGAGTCAGCAGCATCCTTCCAGCAACTTGCTCGCGGCCAGGTGCGCCCGACACCGCGCGGGTCGAAGGAGAGATAGTCGTAGCGGCCTTTTGTGATTTGGTTGAAGAGCTCCGAGAATGTCAGGTTATTTGCGCTCGGCCGAGGCGTCGTCATAAAGCTGACGCCCGAGCCGCCGCTGGCCGAGCGCCCCGTTAGAGGAGGGTGGATTCAGTGTAGGTCCGAATGTGATCTAGCAGCGCAAGGACGACGCTCACGGTCCACCGGGATTGAGGATGATGGTCCCAAGTACATCTTTGCGCGGCGTGAGCTCGCTGCCGCTGCGAGCCTTGAAACGCGTGATGTAGATGGAGGCGCGACGCGCATCCTCTGTTGTGTTGAGGTGGTCCAGCGGGGCAGAGAGGTGTCCGCACTCGAATTTGGATCCGTCGATCTCTTGGGGACACTGATGCCACTTGATCTCACCGAGGGGCACCTTGCTGATGTCGACCTCGACGACGGGCGGCCGGCCGTCGTGGTGGACGGTGTCGACGGCGGAGAAATGGTGCAGAAAGAAGGCAGGCAACCGTGAAAAGCACGTAATGGTGAGAACACCCGCTAGCAGCAGAAGCCATCGACGGCTGGTGGTGGTGATAGTGCCGGCGGCGGCATGGGGCTTCGAAGTGTCCGCGTGATGCGACAGCTGCCACTCACCGAGGTAGATCGGTCCCTTTTCTTCTCCAGACATGGTCTGCGGTGATGGAGGCTGCTGTTGCTGCTGCTACAGGTTGGGTCCTCGGAGGTGGTCGTGTCTACTTCTATCGATATATAGCATCCATGTGTGGCCTTTGGCGTCGAGGGACAACATGAATGGACGTGAATGCTATAATTGCGCCAACGAAACATACGGAGCAAGTCTCGATGCCACGCGGAGAATGCACACCGCCAGTGTGCTGCTGCGAGAGCGGGCGGTGCTGCCTCACATATGCGGTGACCGGACTTGACGGTATGTGGAGAGGGGTATGACAGTGCTCATCTGATTCACATGTGCGGGCCAAGGCCCACGGTTCAGGAACGCGCCTGTGCGACCCCACATGGGGAGGGGGGGTCTCTGGCCATTCAATCGCATGCGCACAGCGTCTGCCCACCCCCACCCTGGACGTTGAATACAAGCGTTACAGCGCTGCTGCGCACTGCGCACGGCAGACACACCCACACTCTCGTGCACTCTCCCGCTGGTACTCTCCTTCCTGTTTATATATATATATGTTCATCGCAAGAGTCATACTCTATGCAGTGCTCACGGAGCCTGGTTGCTGCTGCATGATTTTCACAGGCTCGCTGGCCAATAGATATGCTCATGTCGCATGAGAAAGGTGCAACCCTACCATATGCGCCGGGGAGCGCGGAGCGCAGCTCCATGCCGGCCGGAAAAGTGCGTCGATGCACAGCCGTCTTGCTCTGCGTTGCGGCCACCGCATTCCTCTGCCCTCCCTCCTGGCGCACCGCACATTTTCCCTTCCCATCGCAGTGGACGTCGCCAGCATCTCTCTCTTCTGCTGTAGCGCCGCTTCCCCCAGAGGGCGACGTTGACGTGGGCACCTTGTCGCTGGGCGACATTCACTGGCACCAGTGCCCTGAAGATATTGACAGCGACAAGTTCGAGTGCGGCCGCCTCTCTGCGCCTTTGAACTACCTCAACTCCACGACCGATCGCCGTCGCGCATCCATCTATGTGACACGCTACAAGGCTCGTGTCGCTGAACACCCGCAAGAGCTCACCCGCCGCGAGGATGTGCTCGGGACGATTGTGCTCAATCCAGGCGGACCGTGAGGATCAGGCGTCGCCATATTTTTTGGCGAAGACATGAAGTTTACAAGCTTACTTTGCCTTGTTGCCAGGGGCGGATCCGGCGTCGACTTTATGACAACCCCGCGACCAGTAGCAAACAATCTGACGTTCTCCGACTTGTTCAACCAGCTCACCAAGGGCCGCTATGACTACCTTTCCTTCGACCCGCGTGGCGTCGGGCGCACATGGCCGCGAGCCAACTGCTGGAAGAGTCCCGCTGATTCGTGCGTAAACAACATGGTCAGGGCAAGCCAAGGAATGTACGGCAGCATTAAGGGCGGTGGAGACGCACATCTCGGCGAGCTGCTCGCTGAGATGGAGCTCGTCTCGCAAGTGTGTGCGCAGAACGAGGAGACAAGGGACACCTTGCAGTACATTGGTACGACAGCAACGGCTAGAGATATGAGGCTGCTGTACACCGCCGTCGGGGACACTGGTCTGAATTACTGGTGCGTGCGGCACAGATCTCACCGCCGACGTTCCTGGGCTGATCCAATGTGTTCTTATCGTTGCAGGGGCTTCTCTTATGGTTCAGTGAGCATCGCAACGTGGGCCCACCGACGGCTAGACCGCGTGTATTGACCGTTTTTTTTTCACTGAGCAGACACTTGGCGCAACATTTGCAGATATGTTCCCCAGCGAGGTCCGCAGGCTGGTCATCGATGGTGTCATGCAGCCGGCATATTACTACCAAGGCCTGTGGAACGACACTTTCATAAACACGGACGGTGTGCTGGATGGCTTCTACGACGAATGCGCCAAGGCGGGGGACGAATGCGCACTTGCCAAAGGCCTTGGCAGCAGGGCTGGCCTCAAGAAAAGCCATCATCAGCACCTCGTTGATACTATCCGTGGCAAAGTCGAACGCCTTTACGAAAGACTCGGACAAAAACCAGTCGTCGTCGCCAACGCCACCCATCCGGGTCTTTTGACTTGGTCGGACCTACACGATACCATCTTCCATGCACTCTATGCGCCGGTGTCGTGGAATGCTCTTGCGCAGGACCTACAGCGTTTGATCGATGGAGACCCTGTCCCCTTCTTCGAAAAGCACGGGCTGAAGCCTTGCGAAACGGGCGCAATCACACACAGGAAACCCAGCAGCGCCGAAGCCACAGTGGCCATCACGTGTGGCGACACAGGAAGGCGATTCGTGCAGAGGCCGACGGTCAAGTACTGGAAAGTATTCTTGAAGCAAATGTTCAGGCTCAGCCACCATTTCGGAGCAACCTTTTCCGAATCGATTCAGTGCCACGGCAGTTGGCAGATCCACTCTAATGAGCCCTGGCTCGGCGATTTTACCAGTCCCACCGCTCATCCGCTCTTAATGATTGGCAACTCGTACGATCCCGTCACGCCATACGCCAATGCTGTCGTCATGAGCAGCCTCTTCCCTAACTCGAGCGCCGTCCTGCGCAGAGGCTACGGGCATTGCAGCATTAGCCAGAAAAGCCGCTGCATTGAGCACATCGTCGGCGACTACTTTCTCGACGGCACGCTGCCCCCCAACGGCACTGTCTGCGATGTCGACTCGTGGGACCAACCTCTGTTTGGCACCAAGCCGAGCCAGTATATGCAGCAACAGGAGGTTGAGGCTTTGCACGAAGGTGTGGCCGGGCAGCTTCTAACGCACGCAGCTGCGGATATTGCTGCTTTCCAGCGCGGTCGCAGATTGTTGGGAGTATGACTAATTGTTCCCTAAAGTGCGCCTCGCAAGACGGCGGATGTAATTCCACGAAAGCTTTTGGAGCCTCCCCTGCGCCGTAATTCCGCATTCCCTCTTCGCCGGTCCAAACTTGGCCTTGCAGTCGTTGTATGTATATATCCGCATGAATACGCATGTAGCGCGAGAGAACGGTGGACACTGTGTTCGACAAGACGGTATCGTGGAATTACACTGGTTACCTTAGGTTGTGTCTATTTCCATTTTAAGAGCAATTCTAACGCAATGTGTGCTTGACCTCAACACAGATCGCTTTTTGCCCTGGCACTCAAACGGT
This sequence comes from Tilletiaria anomala UBC 951, assembly GCF_000711695.1. Classification (NCBI taxonomy): domain Eukaryota; kingdom Fungi; phylum Basidiomycota; class Exobasidiomycetes; order Georgefischeriales; family Tilletiariaceae; genus Tilletiaria; species Tilletiaria anomala. Next base: position 9,932 of record NW_013546879.1, on the reverse strand, counting down.
GTGAACAGCAAGAGCCCAGTTTCCCAGTCGAATTGATTTCGCAATGCCAATCAACGAGTGCCAGGGCCGCACCTCGGCGCTATCTCATCCGATCCGCCGCCCACTCACGTCCAGATTGACGCAGTGTGTTCTTTTGCACACCCTATCCATCAAACATAGACTTCCTACGAGTAAAGGTGGGAATCAGTGGCATCATCTTGGGGGATGTATTGATGGAGCGAAGTCAGAAAGCGCATGATGGAGACTCCTGAAGAAAAAAGTTTTGTAGATTCGTTGGGTCACCAAACCCTTCTGATGACTATTGTTTTTTGAGAAATGGTTAATAAAGAATCGCCAGATGCTGACGCTAGAGTCAACCTTTCACCACCAATACGTCATCATATCATACATCTAGTTGTTTGAAGCGTCAATTGTCTAGTTGCCCAACCCACTGTCAACCCTCTGAGTCACTTTATCTCGAGTCCTGAATTACAGATCTTCCATCACGAAACCTGGCCGGTGCGATTGCTGAAAAGACACGGGCACGAGCTCCACGGACCTGCTCAAAGCTGTCCGACTCGCAAAGCTGCATCAAGATGGCTCCAGTCGCTCTCTACAACGCTGATCCTTCGCAGTTCTCTTCGGATGATCTGGAGGGCTTGCTGTCCCAGATTCGCTCCACGTCCTACATTGATGAGGTTACCTCTGGAGAGACATCGGCCGAAGATTCTGGACTTTGGGAAGTGGTTCTCGTCCTTCCTTCGGAGCTGCTTATCGCCGGCAAAGATGGCTTCAAATTCGAAGCTGATGGCAGTCTAAACGACACTTCTATTCAAAAGATTGCCGCGTATATTCGCGATGAGGTGGCGAAAACGTCATCAAGCGTTGAGAAAACGGGCGAATCGCAGTGGAGTGCAGCGGCGGTCGTCATCGCGGATCAACGGACAAAAAAGGATGGGAGCTTGCTACTGGTTGAGATTGACCATCTCAAGAAAGCTGGAGTGGTGATGGACAAGGTACGAGTGGTTCCGAGAAGTGTTATTGAAATCGTGAGCGTTCTTCCCAGCGGCCCTCAAGAGGATGTATTCTGACGAGCCTTGCGCACTGCTCACTGCACATGCCAGGCCTGCAACGTCGAGGTTGCAAACATGAGCCTTTCCGAATTCAAGAGCATGTCCCACGACGCAGATGTATTCGACTCCGGGCACTAATTTTCTCTGACGGATAATCAAAAACTCGGCATTCATGATATACCACTTAGACAAAGCGCATGGAGTCTGCATCGGTCTACGTTAACGTCTAGTGAAGGCGCGCCATAGCTAATTACGGTAGCCACTTGAAACTACTCGTAGCCTCTATGGAAAGTGATGCTGGACAAGGCATTATATGCTTTGCGCACCTCTCAACCTCTTGTCTGGTGTGAGCAGAATGTTCAATGAGCTGACAACATAGGCATGCATTTTTAATAGAAGTAGCTTCGATGTAGAACAACCTCCACGCATTGGTACCTCGAAGGGGCATTCATTGTTTTGACTAATACATGTCGGAGTCTAGCGCGATTGCGGCCAATGCTTGTTTCGATGTTGAGAATTGGATGGTCGCTCTAACAGGCGAAGAAATATTGGTAGGCGTTCTTTGAACCTATCTGAAATCAAGTGCTTGTTTCACAACGCCCGGCAGTGCCAAGGTCAGCGCGTATTTGAAAGGTGCTTGCCGCTTTCATGTGGAAGAATGGCGATATTTAAGTCTGAGGAAGCAACGTAGCCGTGAACGCTTCTTTGAAGTAGATGATTGGACGATACTTCGGAAGTTGGACTTTGGGTCATTGGCTCGGCCCGTCTGGTCCGTCTGGTCCGTCCGGTCCGTCCGGTCCGAATCTCGATTAAGCCAATTCTCTGCGAAACGTAAAAATTTGGCAGCTTGTGGCTGCCTGATCATCGCAGGTTGATATCTACACTTGTCTATGTTATCAGTGGGAAGCCCCTGCTGTTACTTTTACACCCAATTTAATTGGAACTGAGACCTTGCTAAATAACAGATGTTCTTACTCTACTGAAGTCTCGCACTGTGTACAGAATTATATGGCACATTCGAAAGGTAAATTAGTTTGTGTCAACGCTAGTTTAGGGTCCCAACAGCGGAACCGTTCGTGAATTGGCCTCACTTATCTGAAGACTGCTGGCCCAAGTTAGCTATGGATGACCTGGTTTTTAATAGTACATACCGAGTCTGACAAAATTGGAATGCTTTCATTGCTCTGTCCGTCACGTTTCAATGAACAGTCTTTGTCACACACTCTTCTGCACAGTCGTTGATCTCCATTTATCAAAGCTGCTACTGGTATCAGTCCTTCGCTTTGCTCCTTTCTAGTTTGCGTCTTTTGTTGCTGCTGAAGCGTTTCGACGCCATGCCATTGTTCACGACTTCTCCATTTCCACCGAATCCATTGCTCGTTCAAGCCTTGGATTTCATCTTTCCACATCGATACCCCTTTGACCATACGTCGAAGACCATCCTTCTTGCACCATATGAACATAACCGATCTGCGTACGATGCAATCGTCAGCTCACCAAATCCACCGTACCCTTTCGAACAAGGCTCCATTTTGAACTCGATCTTTCCGTCGACTTTTTACACAGAGTCGTTGCGCTCCGTCTATCCGCTCTACTTTGCTGTCGCCTACTATGTCCTTGCGCACTGGCTCAGCGGTGCTGTCAAGAGGAATGGCAGCAAAGATTACGTCAAAGGCAACCCGTTGTTGCGATTTATCGTCCTGGTGCACAATGCCTTTCTCATGCTTTTCAGCGCCTGGACGTGGATTCACGTCTTTCCGGTCGCCGTAGATTACATTTCTCAAGGGCTTCGGGGTGCTGGTTTTGAAGGTACGTCGTATTCAGCTCCCCAATGTGTGCTCCCGAGGCCCTTTGATGACTAATTCCCGTCTAGCGGCGTCTGATCTCCACAGGAGTCAAACTGGCGCTCTGCACGTTCTCGACTGAGGCCCGATACCTCAATAAATTCAACTATCTCTTCTATCTGAGCAAGTACTATGAAGTGAGTCATGCTAAACATCTATACCATTCCTTGAATTTGCTAACGAGTGTTCGTTCACATACTAAAATCTTGTCAGGTCGTCGATTCGGTCATTCTCCTACTCAAGGGCAGGCAAGTCGGCCAGCTGCAAAGCTACCATCATGCAGGGGCGCTTATCAGCATGTGGATCGCCGTGCGGTTCGGAAGTGAATGTGTCTGGGGTATGTGCTGGTGCTGGGCTTTCATGAACATTCGGCTGAACTGCGTGTGTCACCTGCGCTCAGTCTTCACCACCTGGAACTCTTTCGTGCACACACTAATGTACACATGTAAGTGAATTCTACAGTCACATCGTCCGTGGGTGGAAATTGCTCACACTCTGGGCCGATCTCGAAAGACTACCTCTTCACTGCTTTGCACCTGCCCTTTCCACGTACCCTCAAGCGCAGCCTTACCTCCTTGCAGATTGCACAGATCGCCTCAGGCACACTCGCCACGAACTTGTACTGGTTCCTTCGCATTAACCCCGGAGCAGTTCTCCAAGGCATCGCGAAGCGTCACGTCGGTAGTACAATCGCTGCCGCCTCGCTCATCGTGCGACAATTCTTTTCCTTCCAAGAATCCCCCGTCCTCCAATCAACGGAATACACTCATCTGGACCTTGCCCACAATGCTCGCTTTCGCCAAGAAAGCAAAAGCCCTACCAGTTGCTTCGATACGACCGGTGCTACGCTCGCATTGTGGGTCAACACCTTCTACATGCTACCACTCTTGTTCCTCTTTGCGCAATTCTTCGTCAACAGCTACATAAGTGGCGGCAGTGCTTCACGCAAGGGAAAGGCAAACAGGTACGAACACAAGACGCTCGCCAATGGCAACGGCAAAGCGAAGACATAATTGATTACAGTCAACGATAATTGCAGAACAAGCAGATAGGAATACATGAGATAAATGCCGTGAAGGGCTTCGTTGGAGCGTTTCGCACGACCTAATCTGAAGTGGCTGGCTCGATAGGAAGTTGTTCGGCTACCTTATGGCGCAGGGACTGAAGTGTGTGGGACTTCGATGGGCTGCGTTGTGGCGTTGCAATCACCCTGCTGCGTGTCGTGATATCGAGAGTCAAGCGTATCAAAAGATGGCTGGTGCAGGAGGTGATTGTCAGTCGGGGCAGCTGGATCACGGCTGATATTGAAGGAGGGCCCCAAAGAAGACTGGGCGAGATGGGTGCTGGAGTGGCCAACATCGGCATTGCTCGCATTGCCATTTGCTTGCATCATGCGGGTGACAACATCGCCTAGACCCAAAGCGGCATGCGCACTGGACGCAACCGAGACAGGCCGTTCGCTTTGCGCATCAGCATCTGGAGAATGGGGTATCGACTGGACAGTCGCTGCATTGTGTACCATGTTACCCGAATCTTGACCGGCAGCCTTCTTCGATTCCGCGGCTTTGCGAGAAGCATCGGCTTGCGCCTTTCGTTCGCGCGCCGATTTCGCATCTTCCAGAAGCTTGAGCAGATCGCCTCGCGTTGGGTGAACCGGGAGAACTGTCTCTGTTGTGCCTCCAAAGAATGACGTCTGGGTCGGTATACGTTTGAATATCGGGACACTGGCGGTGCCAAACACAAGCTCTGGAAGCTCATCCTCCTCGATGGAGGCATCCAGCCCGTTCGTAGGATGCGCACCCGCTGTCACGGCCTCGGCGTCTTTTGCCGCCTGTTCGCCAAAGAAGGCTTCTCTGCGCGCCTCTGCAACAGATTTCACAGAGGCTCCTGTTCGTACACTGCGGAGAGAGGGCGCTCGTCGCATTTTGCCTTTGTCGATGCTGTCCTCGGCATCGTCATCAACTTCATCGACTTGCGGAATCTCAGCTGTGGGGGATATGCGCAGGTTGCTCCGAAGCGTCGATGCTGAGACGGACGGATTGAGACGCTTTGTCGATGGAAAGACCGTCTTTGTCGACGGCATGGCAATTAAGACTGTAACGTTCACTGATGCCGCAGTCGGCTCGGACGCAGCAGCTTCAAGTGCGACGGCAGTCGGATCAGGGTCTGCAGTGGTTCCTGTAACCACAGGAGAGGTCGCGTGTACGTTGGACTGCGTGGAAGCATCTTCATTGTTGCCACGACGCAGCATGCGGGGGATCCTTGGGGCGGCTAGAAATCGATGACGTGCGGTGGTGGCATCACTTGAAGCAGGGATTGTTTCCGCCTTTGTTGTTGCTGCGGGAGCAATTGTCGCCTTTTCATGGTCAAACAACATTGGGTACAGATTGGGGGGCAGAGCTGCGGCCACCGGCTTCAAAAGGAGCATAGGAATGGTCAGACAGGATAGCAGGATGTCAGTTGTCAATACTGCGACCAACCATGAGTGCATCCCAAGTATAGACGGCATCGTTCTTATTCGCCTCTCCCCTCCACGCTGAATCGGTCTTGCGAACCTCGGCAATCTTGGCCTCCCAGAGCTTGGGCGGGACGAGCGGGTCTTCGGTGATGCGTGTGCTTGTGCCTAGAAAGCCGCCGCGCACAAAGTCGTCGTCGACAAAGAGGCCCATGCGTCTCAGGCGCCGGTTCCTGAGGAAGATGCGCAAAAGAACAAAGGCAACAACGACGATGAAGAGCGCGATTGCTGCAACAGAAAAGGCAAGGAATGGGGCAGGTAAGCTAGGGCTGACCAAGCTGTTGTTAAAGATACTGCCAAAGCCGCTGCCATTACTGCCGCCGCCAGTGTTAGCTCCAGTGCTAGTGTTTGTGCTGTTGCCTCGGCTGCTGCTGTTCCCGTCAGCTCCCGCACTCGAAGATGCGCTTGGAGTTGGGGTGCTAGCAGTCAGGGAGGCCATAGACTGGTTCTGGCGGCGGTATGCGTGACAGTGGTAACGAAAGGGGAGCGTAAGACGAACCAATCACAAAGGTCTTCACAGCGAGAGAACGGCATGGTGGAAGTAGAGGCACGCAGTTGGGTCAATCAGAGACTGTGGCAACAAAGATGAAAGAGAAGTGATGGGATTTTCTTGCCGCAGGCTGCGGGAGGTTGGCTCACGACATTGGGTTCTCCTGCAGTGGAGTCCTTCCTGGAGAAGTGGCTTTTGGACTCACAAAGACGCTGGCTGGACTCGCAGGCGGGCTGCTGCCTCCATCACCAAGTATGCCAGACCCACCACCCGAGGCTGATTGCTGTTGTCGCTTGATGAGCGAGGGTCCTGCCCTTTCCGTGAGGAAAGGACTAGGGTTGTCAGCAAAAAACGGCTGCTGATATGCGTCGGAGGTGACCATGCCGGTGGCTCCAGAGCGCGGATTGAGCCTCTTGTGCACAACTTCTATGGCGTGCACAAAGTCGGACACGTCATGCCCCGAAGAGCAATTCTTCCACTGATTATCATCCCGGGTGCAGATTGGTTTGCTATCGATCAGGATGGTGCACGAGTTCCTACAGTGGGAAGCAGATCATCAGCAGCAGAATGAAGGTCAAAGCCGCGACAAAGCACTCCTCACTTGATGCCGGCTTTTTTGCTGGCCTTGACGCTCTCCAAAAGTAGATCGCGACCTTCCTTGCCGTCTATGCAGGCCTCGACACCATCGTTTTCCCAGTGAGGGCCCCCAACGATGTCCAAGCATCGCTTTGCAAGGGCGTTGTTCTTCCCGATCTCGCCAAGTCCTTCAAAATTTAGACACTGAACGAAGTCCCACCACTTGGCTTGCGCATCCGACGGTGAGAGATCGTACCTTTGGCCGACCTTGGAGGATTTGAGTCGTTTCATGACGCAGAGTTCTTGGATATTACCCAAGCATTCTTGATCACCGTGTTTGCAAACCACGCCATACGGTGCGTCTTGGATGTTGTTGCCTATGGGCTCGCCGATGAATGAGAGGCTGAGGTCGATTTGGGTGTTGACTGTTGACCCTCCTGGGATGTTTTTTGTCGGGGCAGACATGACGTTGTTCCAGAAGGCCTCACAGTAAAGTGCATCAGGACAGCGAGACATAACACCGAGAGTAACAGGGACCCGTTTGGTGGCCGCTGCAGTCGAACTGCCATCCTGCACTCTTCCACCTTGTAGGACGAGTTGAGGTACGCCATTGCTGTCTAAGTGCGACTCGATGCTCCTGGCAGTGGCTGCCGGCACCAGGAAAGCCGCCAAGATGGCAGTAGCTGTTGCAGCAGATGCTTTATACGACCACAGCATGGTTGTTTGGGGCTGGGGCTGCCGGGTGGGTACTTTGCTGACGCGACGCGTCCTCGAAGCGCAGGGACGGGCCGCACGGTGCTTCAGCAGGCACCATTCGCACAAAAACGAGCATCCAGTCGACGACGGCCCCTATTGCGTGTGTTGTCTGCAGCCTGTGGATGCAAAGAGATACATGCGGCGGCGAGGGGTTGAAGGAAAGGATTGTGGGTATGGATTAGGATGATGATTTCTGGTCAAACCGCGGGCAGGGAGTGGAGAACGAAAGCGGGCGGGGCGCTTATGCTGGAAGGGTGAAAGTGCCACAGTGCTGCGATACTGCTTTGCCCCACCTGACAGGAGTGGATTGATTTAGAGTTAGCCCCGAAACTGTGTGGGCCTTTGGCCAGAAACGCCGGCGGGAAGCCTCTGCGCCCTGTTTTCCGGGAACTTATCCGAGTACTAGAAACGCCCGGAGGGTCAATGGCTCTGGGCCGCGGGCCGCGGCGTTCCGGGGGTTTTCGGGTCGCAACGACTCTGTGAAAACTGCATTTCCGCGGCTACCTGAACCCCAGATCCTTGGTTCGCAGGCTTAGTGGAAGCAGGCCCCATAATTCTCTCTCCTTACTAGCAAAATATGGGGTGGTCATACAGAGAAATTCCGTGGGGTACTGGAGCGTCATTTCGAGCAGTCACTTCCCGGAAGACCATACGAGGCTTTCCGGGAGGCTTTTGTTATTTGGACCTGGTATTTGCCAGGTTTCCGCGCCAACTCTAGATTGATTGAAGAGAGTTCGGGATTCCCTACATCGCTGCGATCACACCATCATCCAAGACATGCATGACCTTCACCTGGTTGTGTTACGTTGACTTTCCGATCTCATTGTTTCCACTATTCTTTCTGAGAGATGTGTTCGAGTGTACATGATCAAGTCGGCTGACCGATGTGGCTACATGTGTCTCTTCATCCTGCATACAAACGTCCTGCACGCATCACATGCCTCACACTCCGCCTTGCCTCTTCGATCTCGGTCCGCCCTCCCTTCGCCAGCAGAATGTCGTTCCAGCCGCCGTACAAATACATCGATGCCGACTCTTTAGCATCGCTCCTCAAAGACCCCAAAACGAAGGAGAAGCTAGTCGTTGTTGATGTACGGGGTACGTTCTCTTACAGATATGCCCTCAGCATTTGGCGAACGGCGGCTCATGTTCTGTGTTGTGCATCATTATCTGCCTTCCTTCTCTTCGACAATTCCGCTTGCAATCATACGCTATCACGGGCTTACTTTTCGCGACAGACGATGACTTCGAAGGTGGAAACATCAAAGGCGCGATCAATGTGCCGTCATCTAATTTTGAGAACAAGGTAGCGGACCTCGTCAAGGCTCTTCAGCACAAGGACAAGATTGTTCTCCATTGCGCTCTCTCTCAGCAGAGAGGTCCGAAAGCTGCACGAATCTACTCCGAGGCAAAGCAGGCTGATACTCAAAAGGCCGACAGTGCACTCGAAGGAAATGAGCTCGGGATAAGCCAGGAAATCTACGTCCTGCGGGACGGCTTTGGCGGCTTTGGACCGAAATTCAAGGTGTGCCAACGGAGTTTCTCCGCGCCTGCTGACTAACGCTGATAGTTATTCTCTCTGCGCGCTCAGAGTGACCTCGACCTCGTAGAGAACTGGGACGAAGAGGCTTGGCAGTATCGATAATGCTCACAAGACCTCGAACTGGACCTTCTTTCCACGTCCATCGACTCCTCTCAAGAGGGTCACTCACATCTGACGGTCGTGACTTGAATTAGCTGGTTGGAGACGGAAGAGACAATGGATTCCAGAGAGCAGACTGCAGTGGAGCTGGAAAAAATGTCCATGAGTGGCCGGGGCTCAAGTGTACTCTTTCTGGAGGCTTGCAAGATACTGCGGTTCACGCTTCTACAACTTGCTTCTTGCGTTGCCAGATCCAACAGTTGATACCTTTGCGTGTGGAATACCTACTATGCATGGGACTGTGTTAGGTAAGTTATGTATGCCATTCTGACTCGCAAGCTATTCGAACTTGCCACCAACCCCAGTAGTCTTTGTGAAGAGACTGCCTGGATGTGCCTGGAAGCAAGCAAGGTCATCAGCGTATATTTCATCTTCAACAACGCCGTGCGATCAGCGCTCCCAGACCAAGTTCATCGAGATAAGACCCAGCGAGTCCATGGCTTCACAGATGCCGGCTCCACACAGCGATGGGCGCAATGTATACTTCATCTATAGATTTTCCTTGCCATGGCTGTTAAATACATTCCAAAAAGCTTATCCCAGGCTTCCGTTCAGAAGCTACTGTGAACGTCGTTACAGCGGGGTATGTGGTTTTAGATGACCCTTAGAGTTCACTCAAGCCGAGGTACCTCCTTAAGGCTGTTGATTAGACACATTGTTGGCGTCCGAAGCCCAGCCCATCACGGTGCTTTAAACTTCATTCAAGCTACGCCCTAGATCCATCTGGACCGCAACGCTAAAGTAATTGCCGTTCTTGATCGAGTCAGCGATCATCGTAGCCAAGCACCGCGCATTCAAAAGGTGGTAGCGTCTAACGAGGTGCTCGGACATGTATACATCCCAAATTGAATGAAGGTTCCGGCTCTTGCGGTGGTACACCACTGGAACGTAAGGTTAGGGTCAGGGTGATGAGTGAGGTCCGCGTCTTTTGACATCCTCCAGGCTGGCCTGCGATCCTCAGCATCCGGCGCAGCAGTGGCAGATGAGCCCGTTAAAC
>NW_013546880.1:0-34835 GCF_000711695.1 Tilletiaria anomala UBC 951 | reverse complement strand
GTCGAGGGTTTGAAGTTATTGCTGTTGGACTGGTTCGGGGAATTGCTGCGCCGCACGAAGCCGACGCCTGCATGGGCAAAATACGGTGATGAGGATAGGCGAACGACCTGTTCTTGTAGGAAGTCTTCGGTGGCGACGCAAGTGGGACGTTCCAATGCCCGGCTCTGTTCACCCGGGTTCGAGTAATTTGAGGTATTAATGGGACAAATTGACCAGGAGCTCGGATAGGGCAGGGTAGAGATCAATGGGATGATGTTGATATGGCGAGAGATGAGACCTTGAATATCGACTCAAAATGTGAGAGGGAGGCATGGCGCACGGCCGTACAGTGGCAATTGGCATGGTGAGTCGGTGACCAGTTTGAAGTTGACAACTATTGTCCAAGCCGTACTGGACACGGTGACCGCAGAGCGGCTTGCACAGAGGGCACACGTGCATCACATTTGAGGCCATTCTAACCCGCAATTACATGCCAGAAAATGTACGTCGTCACTTATGCTACACGGTGAGCTACTAAGCGGAATATCGACTTGAAGGCCCAGTAATACGCAAAGCCAAGCGGAAAGACGGAAAAGGCGATGGCGATGGTCTGAATCAAGTCGCCCACGTTTCGCAAGCGCGTCGGAAGCTCGACGTACTGCGTCGCGAGGTCAGGACTCTTGGCTTGACCGGCTCCCTGTCGTTGCTGCATCTTGTACGCCCCGCGCACAAAGTCGCCGTCCTGGTAGAAGCGATCCATGAGCTGGTCTTTGAGCTGGTACCGTTTCCTGAGCCACAGATCGAACGCTTCTCGCTCGGCTTCGCTCGGCTGATATGCATCCGCCCCGCTCGCTTCCGAACTTGGGGGCAACGCACCAACAGGCGGGACGCGCATTGCCTGTGCGTCCCGCGCTAGCGGGTCAGCGCGTGAGGGCACCTTGCTAATGATGCAGTTCATGTGCACCGCCGGCGGCGGCACGCCCTGCACGTAAACTGTGCGCAGCGTGTAGTAGCTCTGACCGTAACCTGCCGGCGGGATGCCGGGGTATCCAATCGTGTAATCCTGAGAGGAAGAGCATTGCGGCAGGGAGCATCGTCAGTGATCCAGCCTGCGAGACTGGTAGGCAAGAAGCACTTTGTATGGATGTATGATAATCTGCTCACAACCAGGTAGAGGTCGTCGATCTCAGCCGCCATGGTCCGCAGGCAGAACAATAGACCCGTGCTTCTCGGCAGCAGCATATTTCTGAGGTCACTAATGCCCAGCTTGTCTGCGAAAGCCCTGCTCTTTGGTTTGGTGAGCTTCGAGACGAGTGTACCCTCGGGGAAGATGAGCAGCAGCACCTTGGCTAGATGTGAGGAGAACGAGCCAGCGATCGATGGTGGCGGAAGCGACTCGTTTGTGGCTTGAATTTTACCGTTAGCATTCGACGTGCGAGTGCTTCCGCCATCACTTTTCTTACAATACGCAGCTTGTGAAGCGGCAGCACGCCGTCCGGCATCGCGGGCGCGTTTGACGAGCGCAGAGAGCTGCCTGGCCAGCGGCATGCGATCCTCGAGCCAGCTCTGCTTAAGGAAGATGAAGCGGTAAAACTGCATGGCCCAGCCGAAGATCGGCACGTGCTTGAGCGATGCTTTCATCAGGATTGTGATCGAACCGGCAAGGTCCGCGTGGTACGCCAAGCACCAGAGGTAGATCCAATCAGTGTAGATCTGTGGACAGAACAGGGATGGTCCATCATGGTGAGCAAGAGCCTCGCAAGCCACGAAGAGGTTGCGCGCATTACGCTGGCGCAAGTGCATACCTGGTGATTGGAGATCCACACGCTCCTGTCCGGCATCTTGAGCAGCGTGATTTTACCCTTTGGATCATCGCTTTTCTTTCTCGAGTCCCTTGTGACGAACTGTTCCGGATCTAGCGGGTTGCCTTCTTCGTCGGTAAAAGTGAGAACGAGCTTGGTGGGTGCGAGGAGCTGGCTGACGGACACGAGAATGCATCCAAAGAAGCGCTTGTACGGGTACGAAATGATTTCGTGGAATGGCTGGCTGGAAGGGAACACGGCGAGCGGTAAGATCAGGTACTGGGATATATGCGGCATACCGCAGCTGATGACCATGTACAGCAGGACGAGCGTGGCGGTGAGAAGGTGCCAACTCTCGTGCCGTTGGGTGATTGGAACCGCATATGTGTCCTTTGAGCCACCGGAGACGGTGGAAGTCGTTGTTGTTGGGGCCATCTTGCCTTTAAGAAGCGCCGAACGAGCACAACCTCGACGGTGCTTGAGGTCGGCTGGGCAGTCACGCTGCGCGACGAGCTTCTGGTATCGCGTCCACGGTTGATTTGAGACACGAAGAAACACTTTGCGCAGGCGTGGCGGTCAAGCAGGGAACATGCTGTGCATGAATTGATAGGCCATGTAGCTTCTCCATGCCGGTTTGTACTGAGGGACTTTCATTAATCAGCACATTCACCCTCACAGCTTCTCTTACGTGCAAAGAGCGAGAGATGACCTCAAGCGGAGGAGCGTTGGCCCGTGCGCATGCGCTTTGATATGATGTCTTGCTTCAGGCTGCACGCTTCTGTTCCGCCTTGCGGCTTCTGGACGTGTCAATGTGAGGGAGCTTCCCCGCGACCCGTAACCCTACTCTCCTACACTCTGGTGGTGGATCCACACTCCGCTGGCGGGGCCGGCCGCATTCCGCAGCGATCAGAAAAAAGCCGTCGCGAGAGACGCGTCCCGGACTGACACACATCTAGGCAGCCTCTCTGTTGTCGACGTGTTGCATGTGCGCAGTTCGTACGACTCTCATCGCAGACATCACCAGATGAAATATCTCCTGGATCGCACGATCGCTCCTCAGAGAGGGTCACCGTCCTGTATTGGTGACAGCATTAACGGGAGCTAGCCATAATACCGATCACATTGACGGGCGTGACAGTCCATCACGGACCCTTGCTGGACGCTGATCTCGCTCTCAAGGGCCTCGGTGGGTGCTTGGCCCACTCTTCCATCCATCTCTCCCACTCGCCCACAATCAAGTGTGCCCGCGATGGTCTTCTTCCTCTCCCTCCCCATCTTGGTCCTCAATTCGGCAGCGACGTTTGTCTACCCGCTGTATGCCTCCTACAAGGCCATCACCTCCACCACGCGCCCCGGCTCAACCGTATCGGTGTATTCGTGGGGAGCCCGGCATGACACGAGTGTCGCTGCCGCCGGCGCGAATGCAAGTAGTTCCGGTGGGGGCACAGAGTTGGCAGAGTTGGAGACCTGGTTGATGTACTGGAGCGTCATTGCCTGCATTCAAACGGTCGAAGCCTTCTTGGAGTGGTCTTGGAGCTGGTGAGCGCTTGTCTCTATGCGAATCATCGAGCTCATTTCTCTAACACGGAGACGCTCTTTTGCAGGATCCCATTCTACTTCGAGCTCAAATTGCTCTTTACACTGTGGCTCGTGCTGCCGCAGACAAAGGTGAGTGGGCACTTTTTGGTTGGTTGTAACAAGTGCGGCAGTGGACTGACTTTTTTCGCTATCGGCAGGGAGCCACCTACCTTTACATTCATCACGTCGCCCCGTTTCTTGCCGCACATGAGCAGGATATCGACGTAGCCCTTGGAGCAGCCAAATCAAAGCTGAAAGCGTCCGCCATTGCATCGCTCGAGAAGGCTTGGAACTCGCTGCGCGATGCAATGCTCAATCTTGCCCTGGTACGTTGCTCTTGCACCAGCGGCCCAGGCACACAACCGTGCAATGATACTCAGTGGACCTGTCGTTTCCCTTGACCTTATAGTCTCAACCGGCGGGATCAGCATCAGCACCAATTGCAGGAAACGACGGCAGCGCAGCCGCGCCTCCCTCGGTACACAACCCCGCGCAAGGGCCCGCAGCACAGCTGATGGATCTCTTTCGCTCTTTGGCGCCCGCCGCAGCTTCGGGCGCGACAGCCATCCTTGACCGCGCTACCGCCGGCGCCAAGGAGTCGAAGGCGCCCATCGTCGCCATGACCAAGCCTGGAAAAGGAGGCCGGCGGGCGGTTTCTGGAAGAGCAGGGGCAGCATCAGCATCAACATCAACATCAGCATTAGCGGCAGCAGGGGGCACGATGGACCGTGCGCAGGCCGCAAGGCGGCGAGCAGAGCTGGAGCACCAGCTGGCTGAGCTCTATGCACAGGATCAGCAGACTTCAGCAGCAGCAGCGTCTACCGGAGTCCGCGTACGGAGGGTGCCTGCCAGTCTGCAGCCAGGTGGAGGTGCCAGGCCGCGCGCGGCAAGTGCAGCGGCTCGTGCTTCCGACCCGGCTCACCAGCAGCAGAGGGCCAACCGGCTTGTCAGCCAGCCCATTTGGAGCGGCGGCAACGCAGAGAACGACAATGGCTCTGACGATATGTCGGACGAGCCAGCGTACGTCGTGGCGAGCAAGTCAGAGAAGTCAGCGCTGAGCGGCAGCTACGCAGTGCTCGATAAGACCGAAGGTAGCAGCAATGTCGTACGCACCGCGGGAGGCGCTGCGAGAGGTGCTGCGCTCAAGAAGCAGCAGCAACAACAACCGGGAAATGGGGCGGGCGCGAGGGCAGCAGCTGGGTCCGGCGTCACCGCGGCGAAGGCTCGAGTTAGCGAACAAGCCGCAGAGGACAGTGGCTGGGGTGCATGGCTACGCGGCTCCAACTGAGTATCGCGTTTCGCTACGCCTGTCTTCACTCCCTCGCACGCACTCTCGCTTGCGCCACAGGTTCGTTCCCTGCATGGACATATCCTTGATAGTCAGCCCGTTCGTTTTCCCCATCACACATTTGATTGTCCCTTTTGCAGCCTAGCATACGCATCGCGCCTCTTCCGACCATCTCCGTACATCTGTGTATCGTCTCAGGGCCCAGCATTTTCAATCTGTAGTTGTATCTGTAGTTGTAAATGTACAACCATCATTGTTTTCTCCAATCCTGCCTCTTCTCTTTTGCCAATGACAATTCAATTTTATTCATTTATGCAGGCTTCATTATGGCGGCCGCTGGCGAGAGCCTGGCAATCGCAAGCGCGACCTAGCTGGGAAGCAATGATGCAAGATGTAGATAAGAGTGCGTGAACTGTACGCGATCTGTAACGCAATCAAATCACGCCTTGCGCCAGTTTTTGCAGGAGCCTCATGGCACTATCCTCTTCCTGCGAAAGCAATGCGACTCGGCGGATTTGAGACGGCCGTCCTCTTGGCTGAACTACAAATATCATGCCAATAGACTCTGGCGATCAAAAGGCCTGTGGCTAGAGGCCACTCTTTTTCTCAGGCATGCAGCACATAAGATTATGGCCAAGAGTCCAAAAGTCACTAAATGATCGAGTCTTGCTGCTTCACGCGTCGCTATGTGCGCATAGGCATGTCTCGGTGCGACGGGAGCAGGAGGCCTCTGAGCTGGCACATCCTCCTTCTTAACGCACCGAGTGGTCTCTTCCTTCTCCCCTCTACGCACAATTCCCAAGTCAGCAGTAAGCTTTGTCTCTTGGGATCCCAAAGATGAAATCAATAGCAGGCGCAGAGGGTGTGAAAACTTTGGAGAAAGAAGAGGCCAATAGTCAGCGAACAGAAAGATGAAAGAAGAAAGCTATCGCATATGGGATGGACGGCTGAGTGAGAACATCTGAGTAGCCAATGATGACAGAAGCAAAGCACTCAAAAGGTCGATCAGCCAGTTCCGAATTACAGATTCCGAGTTCCGTCTCTTTTTTCCGTTTCAACCTGTGAACATGCCACAGCTTGCTCCATCTCATCCGCATCCTGCGCTGAAGAGTGTGCTTCGCAGTCCTACGCTTGCATTATCCACGCCAGGAGGGCTACGTGCTGCGGGGACCTTGCTTGTGCAGAAAGCTCTCTCAGCGCAAGTTTTCGCGATGACAGCTGTAATCGGTCAAGCGTCAGCACTGCTCTCGCTGCTGGATCAAGGCTCTTCGTCCTCCGCCTCGGGCCTGTCTCTCGAGCGAGCGTCAGCGGTCCAAGACGAGTTCTTGCACGCTATTCAAGAGGCGAAGATTCTAGGTTCTTTGGCAGAGATTGCTTTTGGCACGTCCGGGACCAACTCCGATGATACCCAAGGCCAAATCCACCCTCACGCCCAGAGTAATGGCAAGGAGAGCTTTGCAGCTACGGCGCTAGCAGCAAATGCTTCATCTTTGCTGGTAAAATTTTCGAAACGTGCAAACTCGCTGCTACCGGGAACAACTCCTCACCACAAGCAAGACACTTCTTCCCTGATTCAATCACATGTACTAGGCTTCAATCTTGCCCTCGCGCTCACCCGTCAAGTGGGCTGGCCGATCATTTCGTTTGAGGACAACGCGGTCCTATGGCTCAGCGCCGCCTTTCAGATTCTACAGGCTTTCTGCAGCCCTACGACCGCGCAGAACCATATCAGCAGCGCGAGAGAAGAGCACATGCTGGAATCTGCGATTGAGCTCGCCGGAAAAGAAATTCTTGGCTTGGCAAACGGTTCGGCTGCTGGTAAGAGCGGCAATGCAGGCGGTGTGATGCAAGGTGGAGAGTTCATGCGCACCGTCATCACTCCCAACCTTCCCAAGTATGCTCAGCTCCTAACCAGTGCGCTGGAGAGCTCACAAGGGCGTGGTGATTTGCGGGCAGTTGTGAGTGGAGGGGCTTAGCGTCGCACATTCTCCTCACAAAGCAAACTTCTGACCCCCCCCTTTTCTGTGCGCTTTCTCTCAGCGCGTCTTGCTCGATGCAATCACATCCGAGCTGCATACCTATTCATCTCTGTATCGCCCTCTGAGCGCACGCATCCATGCGTGTTGCATTCAGCTGCTCTTCCCTCCACATCTCTCTCCATACGCGCTGCCTCCGCTGGAGCTAGTTCAATCCGCAAGCAAGCTGCTCATCAACCTACACCGTACAGGGGCTTTGTCTTCCAAGGTCAATGGTGCCGAAGCATTGAGCAGCACAGAGAATACTGCCGGTCGGGCCAACACAAGAGCCACACAAGCGCAGCTGTGGACCGCTACTATTGAAACAGCAATTGGAACATTCCAGACCTTCGTTGATGCGAGCGTCAGCACAATCCTGCCATCTGCAAGCGCAAATCCGTCCCATCAAGCATCATCGTCGAGAGGCTCGAGATCTATACAACGCCCGACGTTTCAGATCCACGAGGACTGGCGACCCGACGAAGGACAAGACTCGGTGCTCGAGCACACATCGCATCTAACATTCCTGCGATACAGCCTCTTTGTCCTGCTCGAGATGCTGCGACAACCAACAGCACCGCAAGCTGTCATCTCGCTGCCTCTGCGCTCGTTTCTGCTTTGGGCCACCGGCATCAGTCCTCCTTCTTGCGGCGTGCTCCGCATGACGCGCAAGTACAGCGTTCAGCGACCTGGGACAGAGCAGAGCGTTTTCGTGCTTCAGATGACGAGCTTAGAGGCTACGACGCAGCAGGCTGTCTTGCTGGTATTGCTTCGCTTGTTCTCGCTCGCAGGTGCAGGCGCACTCGAAGCCGTGCGTCCCCCTTCTTCAAGTGATGGAGACGCTGGCGGGTCGTCGCTGCTCTGGACGTTAGTCGACCTGTACGATGCCAACACCAGCGCCAGAGGCAGTCAATCGCCATCAGACTTTGGCTCGTTGCTGCTGCGATCGATAGCCTTTCTCATTGGTGGCAATCTCGTCAGCAAGGGAGAAGATCCTACACATGGTTTGGCGCTTCCACTAGAACCTTCGTCACGCCTGGTTTCCCGACTATCTAAGCTCAGCGCATCGACACTCGCTCGGTATCTGCTCGGATCGACTACGCGCGAACGCCTCGCATCTCAAGGAGGCGGTGCTGCAAAGTTGGTCGAACTTAGCACCTCTGGGCGACCCAGCAAACGGTCCAAGAACAGCTCTGGTCAAGCATTCAACACCGACACGATTTTCGGTAGCGTCGGCAATGGCATTCCCGCGCACATCTCGCGGGACGAAGCTGCTGGTGTACTGGCAAGCTTTAACATCCTTACATTCCTCTACCCACACCTGACGGCTAAGATCAGCGCCGACACGGCGGATCTCGCAACGATGACTGCGGCTCTGGCGCGGGCTACCGTTGAAGCGACGCTCGTTTCAGGCGTTGTACTTTCTACAAGCTTTGCCTGTGGACAGAAGGAAGCAGCAACGCTGCAGGTCAGGATTGTGGTCGGCAGCTTACACTTGCTCGACGTAGTCCTGCACCATTCAACCAGCTCGACGCTCGCGCTGATCTTGACTGGCTTGCACGTAATGCTTTCACCCGCCGCCACAGATTGCTCGGGTACGTTCGACCCAATGGTCCGAACTGCGGCTCAGCGATGCCTGGCGACGTTGCAGAAGATTGTACAACCGCGGATGGTGCCGGTGCCAGAGTGGAACTTGGACGTCGTGGATACCAACATCGCGTGGGGTTCCGCCAACCCGGCAGACAAGGAGGAGAAAAAGGTAGACATTGATGACGCGCACAAGCGTGCATGGCTGGAAACAGCCGCAAAGGACGTGTTGGAGTTGGATGTTGACCTGGAGTGGACGGCCGCCTCGGCAAACCAACTTGCGCAAGGTGGGCCTGCAGCTCCGCCGGTGCGGTCCTCCGCTGTGCATGGGTTGCAAGGCACGGGCAGCAATCATTCACGGCAGTCACCGCCGGCGATATCGACAGATGCAAGGCATGAGGAGAAGGATGTCGAACCAATTGATCAAGTTGGTCAAGCACAACCGAAGCGCATACATGCGCCGCTTGCAAGTAGTACGGCCATTGAATCGGTATTGCAGCCCATTTTGGCAGCCTCCGCTGAGACGATTGACGCTCCGACTGCGCCAACGGACGGTCTGTTTGCAGATGCAGATGCGGCTGTGGATACACGCGCCCCTACGCCGGGCACCAGCAGCAACCTCCCGGCCCCTGTGGCTTCGTCCGCAGTCTTTGAGCGAGCAGACGACGGAATGCACGATGACAGTGATAGCGACATTCCAAGCATCGATCCTGGGATGAGTGATGACGAAGATGAGCTGTAATGATGTACTCTTATGGTGCAAAAGAGATAACTGAATGCAAGGCATTGTCTCATCGCATATGTGAATGGCGTGCCCTCTTACTCCAGCGACAGACCATTGGCTGCACCACGAAGTTATGCATAAGGCTGCTCCTTGAGCGGTGTTTGCCTGTGACGGCAAATTTAAGAATACGTCATCCATACGTGCCTGGCAGGCGTCCTCAGGCGAGCTGGGGATACCCACAACAGCTCTTTTAAAGGTGGCGAGGCATCCGTGTGCACCTCGTACACTTACTGCATCCACTTACGCGAGTGACCGCTAATCTGCTCGTTGAGCGTAAGGAGGTCATGTGTGACTTGCAATCGTCGATCCAATGATGGCGGCTGCGGGGGCCAAGCTGGCTAAGAGCGAGAATGCG
Source organism: Tilletiaria anomala UBC 951 (assembly GCF_000711695.1). Classification (NCBI taxonomy): domain Eukaryota; kingdom Fungi; phylum Basidiomycota; class Exobasidiomycetes; order Georgefischeriales; family Tilletiariaceae; genus Tilletiaria; species Tilletiaria anomala. The sequence goes on along the minus strand of NW_013546880.1, from coordinate 25,447 downwards.
GATAGAGATGGCTGCGCAAAGGTCTCCAAGTAAGATGCATGCGAACATGCCCGCCACCTGATCTTGACTTTCGCTTGAGTCGCAAATGACCGGTCGTGGAAACATCTCGCTGATGAGAGCCTTCGAGAGTCAGTTGAGTGTGCAACAAGTATGGACCGGTACGTGGCAAGTTGATGAGTTCCTTCGATCTTTCCTTTTGGCATCGATTTGCTTGACTCAAACCTCTCAGACCAACGCATGCACAGATGCCTCCACCCCCCTCCTATGCTCGCCTTGCGGTCGGAGCAAAAGCTCTTCAACTTCGTACATACGGTCCATCAGCGAGGTGTTCAGTATGCGCTCCTTGATGACGAACAGTAATACGCGATCGAGTATATATTCCAGAGCCAGATGCGCATGTGCATCTCACTGGCGCCTTCCATCAGTTCGCCGGGCAGCAGTCAAACGCTCTGTCCGATGCCTTCCATGTGTGCCAGGCGAAGGGTATTTAAGACATTACTGAACCAGGCAAAAGTGGTGGTCATGTGGATGCAGCCCAGGGCGAGCGCGAGCATGCATCGCTCTCGGTCGACCCTAGTGCCTCCGGTTGCCGGCAAAGGCTTGTACATCGTCACTGCATATCGTTTTCTCGCTTGCCACATGTGTGCTAAGCTGACGCGCATCCCACGGGTGGCCGGGTTGTGCAAGTTTAGCGCCATGAGATGCAACGACGCAGCTGACCAGTCGATCGTGTAAGATTCGAGGTGTCTGTCGTGCCTGGTTGCAGATGGAGAGCGTATGCAAGCTCCTTAGCTCGAAGCCCGAAGTCCAGGAATTCAACTTGGGGCAATGTGGCGGTCGGCACCGTCGGCGTCACGACCAACAAATTGGACATCGACGCGCTGGACAAAATTTAGCTCCATGGGCAACAGCCAGGATGACGATGGCCTATTGATACCATGCCTGACTCGCTCCGTATTGGACATGTAAGGCAGAAGATTGTACTGTACCTCTTTGATTCGCTCCGCGTTGTGTGAGTCGTCAGTGAGGCCGAATCCCAATCGTCTGGAAGTATCGCTCGAAAGAAGTGGTCCTATGGCGCATGATAGCATCTGCAGTGCCTCGGCTTCCAAGGCGTCGTGAGCTTCGTCATCAAAGTAATGGATAGACCCGCAGGGCCAGAAGCTGCACTCACGAGTGCCCATCGATTCGTCGTGCAGCTCGTTCCAGAGCGGTGCACTCGTTAGACAGCTGGGCTCAAAGCCGACCCAGTCACCATTCCAATAGTCATAGAGGCGCGCTGTTGGGGCACTTTGAAACAAAAGTTGGTTCGATGTATCTGGGGGTGAAACGCACTAAGTGGATCTGCCCGCTTTGCTTCAACAGGCAGGAAGATAGTAAATGACGAGACCCACTCACCCAGCAAGATGTAGTTTAAGCACCTGATCCGGCAATTCGTCGGCGGATATTAGCATGAAGCGCTCTTGCGCGACAGGTCCTCTCTCCGTTCATTGATCCAATCAGGCAGGCGAAACCCATATGACACGTGCTGGGGTACATGACCTTGCCCTCGCGACATCGGATTGCGAACAACACAGTGTGCTCTTCGGCGCGGCAGGTTTGCGCGGTCATATGAGACATTGGTGCTGCCGATAGAAGGCGTTGCTGCAATGGAGAGCAAAGTGGACGCGACAGCCAAGTCCGAGGTCGATGCTGAGGCTGCACTTGACGTTGATGTGACTGGCAGGCCATTCTCGGAGTGAGCAGAAAGCCGCGAGGTCTTTCTGCTGCTTCTCCCTTTTCACGGAGCGCCTTCTGGACTAATGGCAGTAGGGGCTGCCGTGGTATTAGAGGAAAAAGACCGTGACGCACGGGCCGCAGCTAGCCCTGTGACTGATGCGGAAGTGGTGGTATGGGAATACGTCGAAGTTAAGAGTGAGGCTGCGCTCGAATTCAAATCCGTGGAATCTTTTTGCTGCTTGAGTTAGATGAGCTTATCTTTTGGTAGACCACTGGCTTCGAAAAGCAACGTCATTTCGTTTCGGATAAAGTCCTGGTTTCATTACGAGACCATTGTAAGAGCAGACTACACGGTCAAGAATTGCGTCGACGTGGGGCACAGCTGAAAGGAGTATCAGAAGAGACTTCAGTCGGCAAAGAGTAGTCAGGCAATCGGAGACACCGGAGCAGTGTAATACAGTAAAGATGGTGGGCATGCTGACCTTTCTTCTCCAACAATCCTCGCCTTTGCTCACTCCTGGTATAACGCAGACATATTGAGCACGTCGGGCTCTCGCGTATACCCTCCCTAGCGCTGCGTCCACATGCATCGCAAGCACGGCTACAGTGCCCGCTGTCCTGGGCTCACAGCTGCTTGATGAGCGCGTGTGCCGCGGCTGCATCCGATGTGGGCGACGAGGCAGCGGCCTCATTGCCGCCTGCGACAGCATTGGTATTGGCGTTGGCGTCGTTGCTCACAGGAAAGATCAGCACTATTGTCGGTTCTGACGCGGGCGTCAAAGCAACCGGTGTAGACGACATAGCAGCGCGGCCACCACAAGGGCCGCCTGCACCTGTGCTTCTTGCACCGTTGATTCACATAGTGCCTATGGTGGCGTCACCACATCGAGGCCTTTGGACTGACCATCGATTATTCGATGAGCAAGGCGCTTTCCTCGCAACGGTTGTCGCTTCAGTGTCCTTGCTCCAACCTCCGTACTCCGTTCCGGCCGCCGCCAAAGCGATCATTGCAGCGGGACGGAGGACGCGCAACTCCGGCGGCCGGCGCCTCATGGCCATCTATTGGCAGGTCTATGGGGTTCCGAACATGAGGTTGCACCGAATCCTGCCCCGAGCGGCGAGAGTCACCAGGTTGTGGCATGACCACATTGCCAGACAGCGCGCCCTTCGGTGGGCAGTCATTCGCACCCTCAGTCGCCATCGATCATCGACATCAGATTCAAGGCGGCCTTGGGCGCGATGGATGTGACTTATTACAGTTGCCCGTATCAAGGCTCAAGAGTGACTCCTGACGGCCAATAGCAGGCTGCCCGATCTGGCGGGGGAGACGTTGGCTATTGAGTCTCCACGACTGTGTGCCTCTTCTACAGATGCGACGGGAAACATATTGACCGCTATCACCTAGCTGATACAAGGGACGACCCGCCACCGCCACTGGCCATGCCCAAGTCCTTGACCATGTCAAAACAAGCACTTCGCGAGCGGGCTCTTCAGCTTGGTGGCTTTGACGATGACTATGACAGGTATCAAGATGGGCGAGGGGGAGGAAAGGCCATGGAGTCTGCCAGTCGTGGAAGAGATGCGTTTCGTCGCAGAGCTTGGTGAGGCGGAATGCTGTCCTGCGCTTGCGATCTTTTCGGCTGGAATCCTGAAGTTGTTCCTTTATAAATGATCCGAAAGGCTGCAGCTTCTTGACATAGACTGCCCACATGATTGGCCTGTAGAGCCTGCAGGTCACTCTCCTTCACAGAAGACACTTGCTACAACTACAGCCGCCGCCAAGACGAACGGGGCGCTTGCCTTACAGGAGAAGCAACATCGCGAAGCGCCTGAATTGCTCTCCGACGAAAAATATGCCCAGCAGCTGCACGAAGTGCTCAACGGAAGCGCTGCTTTCTCGCTTGATGAGCCTTCTGGTGCGCTGTATGGAGCATCGGCGTCGACATCGAGATCCGGTCACAGCCCGACAGCGTCGCCTGGTCGAGGGGAGCTTGAGGGCGCGGATGAAGAATGGCAGACGGTCAGCTCAAAGCGCAAAACCTGCCGCCGAGCACAAGAGGCTGTAGCCGATGGTCCTGGACATGCACCTATCCGAAGCGAGCGCACTGGTGTTGCCGATGCAAGTGTCGGAGTTACTGCTGATGGCACGGGCACCACCGCCGAAGAGACAGACAAGAGCAAGTCCAAATCAAAACAGAATGGCAAGAGCTCCGAAGGGAAATTTCGAGAAACGTATCCTAACGATGATAGAAATGAAAGGGCGAATGCACCCGAAAGCGTCGCCCAGGGCAACAAAAACGACGCTAGCATCCTGTTCACAGCCCATCCAGATGAGGCGCAAGTCACGCTTGACGTCCGGCGAAGCTTCACATCTTTCCAGCGGGGACCGTTGGCGAAAGACAGTGCCATACGTGAAGGTCGACGTGCACAGCTGCAGGAGGTGATCGTGCACACACTCCGCTCACACCCGCAGCTCCACTACTTTCAGGGCTACCACGATATCGTGTCTGTGCTGCTGCTTACGCTGTCGCCCGAACATCCACCAGTGCCGTCGCGAATCCATGTTCCTGCAGGCCAAAATGACTTGTCGAACTCGTTGCCATCATCATCAGCCTCATCCTCACCATCAGCCTCGATGTCATCAACCTCGTCGCGCATGCTGAACGGTGACTCCGCCGCCTATTTCGGTGACGCTTGGTGGCCGAGTTCAAACGATGCATCGCTTGTCAAAGCAGCCGTCGCGCGCCTGTCGCTGCACTTCATCCGCGACAGCTTTGCATCGACACTCGATCCCGTCTTGGGACACTTGGCTGTCCTCCGCAACGTCATTCGCAGCGCTGCTAATAGCTTGACGGAGGAACAAAAAGGCACAGACCAAAAAGCACATGATGATGTGTCAACATTGCCTGCTCAGCTGGGAGAGTTGGCTCAATTGACCGAGCGCGCTTCCCCGCTTCCTTTTTTTGCGCTCTCATGGGTGCTCACGCTCTTTACTCATGACGCCCCTTCCCTTCAAATCAGGCAGCGCGTGCTTGATTTCGTGCTTGCTCATGGTCCTACTAGCACCATTTACCTTTGCGTGGCGGTGAGTGTCAGCACCTTACAGTAAGCATACACCACGATCATCTGATTATACCATCTGCATACCCACCCCCGCCCGCGCATGTACAGATTCTCCTAGCTAAATTGCCTGCTCTCCAGTCACTTGACGACGAAGAGCGGGGCGACCCTGCGGCCCTGCATCACCACCTTTCGAAGCTTCCGCGCCTACGCGCTGATCTGCCTCCAGCGGCAGAAGCTGAAAGACGTGTGCACCGAGAGCAGCGTCAGGAGCTGCAGCATATGCCTGCAAAGGAGCGGCTGGAACGGGAACAAGGGGAGGAGGCGGCGGCGTGTGAGGATTTGTCTTTCAGCGATCCTGATGTCTACACGCTTGCTGAAAGGACGCAAGACCTGACGATGGACCGCCCCGTTGGACTGCGCTCTGCCGAAGAGTTGTTCGCTCAAGCAGGTAACAATGCACCAGACGAGGCAGACCCTGACAGCGAAGAGGAGGAGAACGGAGAAGATGCGGAACGAGGCAGCGGCCTGGCGATCTCTGAGTTGTTCGTGCAAGCATTGGCTTTGCAAGCGGCCATTCAGAAGTCACCGCTAGGGTCAGGAGAAGCAGGCCTACAGAGTCCTGTCGAATCCGTTATGCTTCCCGACAGTGTCTTACGTACATGGTCGAGTCTGCTCGGGCGTGCATCGCCGATGCTTCCAGATGGCCCGGGTCAGCAAGAGATTGATTGGCAAGTAGAGGACGCGAGAGCAATGCTGATCGTCAAGAGCGCGGACAATGTCATCCAGGCTGGCGCCCTGGTGGCGAACGTCGCGGACGTAAACGTCTGCAGCGATGATGACGAGCTGGACGGACCAGGGGAGAAAGAGGGAGAGAAGAAGCACAACCAACAGGTCAAGGTGGCAAACAAAAGCAAGCGCCGTAAGCGATCCGGCGTTCCTGGCACCAATCTGGCGCTCGGCGTAGCGACGCTCGCGGTCGGTGCGGCCGGCGTATTAATCATGGTGAAAAATCAGCGTGGCGGCGATGCGGCGTACAGCCCAATGAGCTTAGGATACCCTGTTGGCCACACCGCGCAAGTCGGACGTTACGCGATCAGTGCTGCTGCGGATGTGCTGAGACTACTCGGCAATCTTGCTTCGCGGCAGTAATGTGCGCTTATCACCGCAACTTAATCGGCAGCGAAGGGCCTGCTAGTACATTTACAAGCGGACCTTGCCCGTCCTCGCGTCTGGTATTTCTCATGCTCTGGTCACAATGTATGCTACAAAGGTAAATGGGACGAATCGTCGTTCACATAATCGTGCATTTGCAGCAGCCGGCACCATCATCGTCGTGTTGCCAACGTGAGTCCGGTCGCTTGTGCGGATGTGATGCTGGGGATGTAGTGGTATTGATTAAAGGAGTCGTTGTGTGTGGTACTGGTTGATGTGTTCGTTGTGTTGTTTGGCCTGATGTGAAGGAATGCATTGGTATCGAATCTTCGCCTCCGGAAGGTTGAGCATGTAGCTTTGTTGACGTTTGGCCCGCCACTGCCGACTGATCTTGCCGCTGTTGCTCTCTCTCCACTCCACCCCTTTCCTTTCTATCGTTCGACTCCCTATCTCCTTCTGTGTCTACTTGCACCTTTGCTTGCTCGCGTCCGATCGTTTGATCTTGTTCCTGCGCTTGGACTTTCCGGCTCGCCTCCATGGCACTCAAATTGAGCGGCAGACCATCGCGATCCCACGTATCGATCAACCCCTCGACCCTGCTAAGCCTCGGATCGCCGTCAAGCAGGCGCTGCTGGCGGAGGCGCTTGGCCACCGTCGGGATCAGCTCTTCATCCCAGGGATTCGCGCTGGTGGATAGAGGCAAAAAGTCGTTGGTCTCGGCTGCTCGGCTTTCGGACGCGATCCGGCGGCCTCCAGAAGGGGCTGCGTGTGGAGAAAGTTGCAGCATACTGCCTTGAGAGTGAGAGTTGGAAAGCCCTCCTTTCACGTAATTCGCTCGCCACTGGTTGTGTCCGCCACCATCCGGAAAAATGGTTGCATTCTCTAAGCCCGTCGTCCCCATCGGGCGAGGTCTTGATGAGGTCGGCACATCCTCTGCCGACGCCTCGCTCCTCGAAAGCAATTCGTTGGCGAGGGTGACGGCACGTATTCTCGAGCCTTTCGTCTGAGATCGTGCCAGGTATGCTTCTTCGCCAGCACCGCTGGGCTGACGCACACCACCAAGTGGGCCGAACTCCTCCAGCTCATCTGCTGTGGGTCTACTGCGTGCCAATTTTCGCTTCGCAGATGCGTTTAGGGCGATCGATTGGGATAGGGAAAGAGATGTATCCTCGAAAGCAGCGTGCTTGTTGTTCAGATTCCCATTCGAAAGGATTTCAGGACTCGATGACGAATTGGTCATGCCGAGCTTCTGTTGCTGTCCGACTCGCTCGTCGCCCGCCTCCTCGTGCGCGTCACGGGATTTCGACGTAGCTTGTACCCTGGCAAACTCTCGTTCTTGTTGCTCTCGCTGCCTACGTCGAGCTTCCTCTAGAGCTCTTTTGACTTGAGGGCTTGCCCTTGAAGTGCTAGCGCTCTTCGTACGCAGTCTTGCGGATTCGCGCGTGGGTGAAGGCGTGCACAACTGACGACCTTGCAACTCCGATGCACCTTCTTGTTTGTTCCCCTGCGCATTCACGCCTCCATTTGTACTATTTTCGGGCCGATAACCGTCTGTTACAGCAGCATCTTCAATTCGTACAGGCTGAGAGACACGCGGAGCCGCAGGCTTCGATTTCGAAGTACCAAGAGGGGGGACTGCCGCAGAAGCCGTGAGTCCCGATGGTCCTCCGAGAGGTGGCCAGGCCGACTGACAGCCGTCGGACGGCTCTATTCGGCTTTTGCGCTTGAGCAAGATTGCACTTTCAGTTTCCAACTTCTTCCGTAGAGCGGGTACGATCTGTTCCTCCCAAGGCAAGTCTTGTTCTCGTGGTGGTCGCGACATCGTTCCCGTCGTGGAAGCCGCAGATCCATAGTAGTCGTCCCCTCCGTGACGATACGAGCCATTGAGAGTGGCGGCCATCATTCCAGATGCGGATGGAGGTCCAGGTAGGACCACAATTGTGAAAGGCTAGGGGTCGGGGCGTGGCGCGCGAGGATTGGCCTTGATGCGAGAGGCAAGTGGGGGCCGACCTGCTACCAAAGGCCAGCCCAGTCGCTAGGGGCAATGTGCCATCGCTAGGATCTGCACAAGCCTTGAAGAAGACAGGAGGGAGATCTGTCGATCGCGAAGCCTAAAGAATGCCAGCTTCATCGAAACAATTCTTAAGTATAGTTGCAGGATGGTGTTGGATCGGGGGTAGGACACTTGTAAGCAAGGTCTTCAAGACCGTTGCTTCATCTGTCACTGTCACTGTATGATGAGCGCGCGTGGCGCCACGCGCTCCTGCAATATGATTTCAATCCCTTGAAAGGGGGCTCTTCGATCTTCAATTCCTCAAGAACAGACAACGAAGCTCTTCAATATTGGGCCTCTTCGACTTTTTTACACGCTGTCATGCTGCGAACGCAGGTGCAATTGCGCACAGAAGAATAAGTAAAGCATCGGATTGCGGCTGTATAACGTGCACAGTAAATAGTGAATGCAGACCTCAGTCCCTTGAAGAAGACCAACGGCGCCGACGCCTCAGTCTGGCACCTCTCTTCCCCCATAGCACCTTTCTCCTCAACAATCTTGGCGCCCTTGCCCCATGCTTTCGCCTTGGGCCCTCAACCCACCGGCACACCCCACATATGTACCGGCGAGAAAACTGGCGGCCCATCGTGCCCACGTCACTTGCCGACCGGACCTGAAGTGAACCCTGCACCATCAGAGGAGGCAGCCTCGCCATCGAACGTCGATTGTGTGCTTTCCCGATGGTTGTGAGAAAAATTCCGTCCGCGAAAGTGACCATTTCGTTGCTGGCTTCCTCTGCAAAGTTTGAGGGGCGTTCAAAAGTGGCTCCAGCAAGGCGTGGAGCACGCGGACTTGCACCACTGCGATTGCTCTGCGCTGAGCCTTTCTCCGTGCCGTGCCAGGTACTCGTCTCGCTCTCGATCAATGGACGTCACGGCTTGCATTTCATCCATACCGGACGACCAATTTCGTACAGATGCGAGACGGCGCGCTGGAAGGCAAACTTCTCATCCTCTTCGGAGAAGATGGCGAGGTGGTGAATGTGATAGAGCCATCAGCATTGCGGGACGCTGTGCAGGCCTTCTCTTGCAAATTGCTCACGCAGCTCGGCTCCGTCTTGTTGGCAGTCCGAGAGCCGCATGCAATGACATTCTAAGAAGCGATCCTGGGAAGAATGTCAGTCAATTGAATGCACCTGAAAACCCGGCCTAGCGATCTCGTGTCTCACTGGTCTGAAACTCACCTCTGCATCCAAGGCTGTCTCACTGAGCGTCTCACACTGGAGCAGAGTCTCACTCATCAACTCATTCATCTGCATGCGTTGTACATTCGTGCGCCTCCGCTGCTTGAGATGCTCCCTTCTTCAGGCCTCAAGAACGAGCGGTGGGCGCCGTGTGCGGATATGTCGACGACGTCGTCCGGCTCGCAGCTTAACATCTCAGCGTTGATGCCCTGAAGCTGGAACGGGTTTTATTTTGCATTCTTGACCGCATCGGGGAAGAACAGATTGTCCGAGGCTGCAGCGACGCTGAAAATAAGCTCCGTTCCCGCCTCGTAGGCTGCATCGAGGAAGGTCTTGAGGTGGCATGCCAGGGTTTGAGCACAAGCGGAAGCTGTGGAAACTCTGTGACTATAATGTTGCGGTATGTGGAGGGGAGAGTTAGGTAGTCTGCTGGTCCAAGCGGAGAGTCGCAGAGCTCGCTGAACGAGAAGCGTACGACCGAAGTGCCGCCTTGCGGGGAGGATGAAAGGACGCTGAACGATACGGTGACGCGTTGGCCGTAAACTGTTATGTACGATGGCTCGCCGCCCCGCCTGCGAGAGAGTTTCGACTGCTCGAGTAAATGCTTCAGGTTGTGAAGTCAAGAAGTAGGACGCCAGTGCCCTCTTCTTCTCTGGACCGTTGGTTTGGTTGGCACCGTCTTCGACCTCTGCACTTGAGGAGTGGTCTGTTTCTCCTGCGCCAAGATCGTCCAGGAATCGTTGCCAACACTTAGCCGGTATGCACCTAAAGCATATCTAACCCCTCATTTCGACAACTTCGCAGCGTTCTTTGAGTACCTCGAGGAAAGCTGTGAACCCCCTCCTCTGTATATTGTTTCTGTACCGATCATCCGAACGGCGATTCCTCGTGGCAACGACCACGCCTCCGTGGCGCCAGTACGCTTCCAATACGCGCCGGAGTATTCCCGCTGAAGCAACTTCAACCAGCTGCACGTAGCCAAAGAGAATGACAAAGCCGTGAGTGAGGAAATTGCGCGAGGCAGCGTGGAATGCCAATGTCGTATGCTTTGGGAAGTAGAATTACCTGCAACTGTGGCGAGCATTTTGGACTGAGCTCCTTCTCGCCGTGCAATCTTTAGATCTTCTATGCTTCAATCTCTAGTGTTCTCAGCTTTTAGGAGAGAGAGAATCCGGATGGAAACAGTGCAATCCTTTCAGCACGTGTCGCCAGGCTTGCGCTTTGCCCTCAAGCCCGCCACGCGTCCACTAGACACACGCTCCATCCTGCGGCTGGACTGTAGCTCGTGATCCGGCTTGGATTAAATTTCCGACAGCAGAGTCACCAGAAGAAGTGGATAAGGGCCTTGTGGAAAGCGTTTCCGGTCCTGACATGCTTACCTCAGAATCCTCGCGCGCCGTTGCACCCGGGACAGGCGGGGAAGGCCACCACGCAGCGCCTTCCGACATTTCTCGGCTTCGAGTCGGATAACACGGTAAACATGGAGTAGGCGGTGGCGGTAGTTTTGCCTACAATGGATTCACAAGCAAATGAGCACCCTGTGTCAGCGCCTTCGCTGCTAGTGATCTTACCGGACTCTGCACCTGACGGGCAGTGCTTCTTAGAAGATATCCATGCACATGCTCTTCCTAGTGCTATGTGGGTCAGTAATCATTAGACCGCGTGGAATACCCGCTTCTTTGAGCATTCGACTTAGGATCTTGGCCCGTTGAGGGTTGTGACAGCCAGCGTGTCAGAGCTGTGATGTCTGCTGGGTTCGTGGCTCTTACTTCGGTAGCAGTAAAGGTGGATCTGGAGGAGTGAGAGGGTTCAGGTAGGATACTGAGGATATTTTCAGGTGCCGTCCTGCAATTTGCGCGCCAGATTGCGGAGCTGCTCAGTGAGAGCCAGGAAAGCAACATATCGTGAGCAGCCGTGCGGGGGACAATCGCGCCTACGTAGGCAGTACAACTCACGGTAGTCATGGCCCTGAGTTGCTCGTCATCTTCCTCCCGCTCTCCATTTTCTACTTTGGCATTATAAATCAAGAATGTATCAGTGATCTGAAGAGGATTGGAAGCAGCAGCGGCTGGTAAACTTGGAACTAAAGTCACCATGTGCCGGTGGCGTCCCAGAGGTCGCACATGGTCTGCTCACAATTTCGCAAGGAAGCTCCTGGTACACCTTGAAGCCGAGACGATAGTCATCCTGGATGATTTGTAGAGAGCGTGGGTGACCTTGAGGATGTAACTTTTCAGCGGACTCTTTTCTCCAAGCCTGAAAGCTTGCCGAGCCGAAGGTGGCTGCATTTGCTTGCCGGCCTGATGGCCCCATGACGTGCACCATGTTGGCCGTTTGCGGTGTGTGAACGAAACAATCCAATGACATGCAAGGAAAGGTCTGGTCTGATAGGCCAGCCGACTCCTGTTCGTTGGGGAAAGGTTAGAGCAAGTGCGGAATTATGCTCAGACAAGAGGCAGCAATGTGCAGCCAGGCCCGCCAGTCGATTAAGAGGCTCCGACACCGCCGACATGCCTATTACCCACAAATTGTTGCCCGTACCAATAAAACACCTTGGCTGTCGCTTTCTCACTAGATCCAGCGAAAGCGTCGAACCGAACACGCCAGATGATGCATACTATCCATTAACGCATGATCAATCGAGCTGGTAGGGGTCATATTGACCAGCTTAGCTCTTGCGCAACCAATTGCGTCAGAGGCAGCTCGACGGTTATGATAAGCAGTGTGAGATAAGATCACGTGATCAAGTCTGCCAATCTGTTAGTGGAATGGTTGAGACGCGTAAGTATGGGGGAGTCCCCGTATTCCATCGAAGCTATCTTTGATTGTGGGCTGAACCGTACGCGACTCGCGAGTTGACAACAGGATCCTGGATGGACCAGCACGAGGAGTTTGAATTCTAGATTTCCAGCTCCCTTGTACAGCATCTTGTCCATCTACATGTGCCATTCTCGGTCTCCCCTGCGCTCTGCACGCGCTACCGGAGCGCGTCTCGTCTAGGCAGTTCAGAGCCATGCAGAAGTGACCTTGCTGGCGCTAGAATCACGCTTGATCCTAGCCCAGTCGACTCCGTTCCGGACTCCAATCATATCTACAACCGTGCGCGTTTAACGCTCGCTCATCAACAATCAGATCCTTGAGAAGGCTTAAGTCACTCCAATACCTACCAAGCGCCTCATTGCTGGCGATTGCAACAGTTGCTGATCGAAATGCCATCCGTTCGAGGCGCAGGGGCTCAAGCGGCCCACAAGCGCGTCTTCGTAGCGGCCTCTGACTCCGCGTCATCTTTCGCTTCCACAGCGCCTAGCATCAGTCACATGGCCGGTCCCTCTGGACGAGGCGCCAGCTCGATACCAGCAGGCACCAGCATCGGCTCGGGTTTCGCAGCTTCTAACATGGCGGGCCCCTTGTCCACCGCAGCGCTCGCGAGCGCCTATCAAGAACTAGGCAAGGAGCTTTCCTCTTCACGCCTTCGTTCGATAGGCAACTACACACTCGGCCGCCCGATTGGGGAAGGAACATTTGGAAAAGTGCGCCTCGGCTCTCATCGTCTAATCCCCAACTCGCGTGTCGCGATCAAGCAAATCCCCAAGTCCGCCGGTGCGATGCAGTCGCTCATCCGAGAAATTCATCATCACCGGCGTTTGCACCACCCGCACGTCATGCAGCTATACGAGGTATTGGCGACGGAGAACTACATCTGGATGGTGTCAGAGCTTTGCGCAGGGGGAGAACTCTACGACTACCTGATCGAATCGCCAACAGGCTGCCTTTCGGAGCACGAAGGTCGCAGGATCTTCGGCCAACTCTGCCTGGCCGTCGCCTATGTGCACGACAAAGGAATAGTCCATCGCGATTTGAAGCTGGAAAATGTGCTACTCGACGAGAGGTGCAACGTCAAGCTGGGCGATTTTGGTTTCACACGCGAGTTCGAAGAGAGACGCTTGATGGACACTTTTTGTGGTACCACTGGATATGCAGCGCCGGAGATGCTTGCGGGAAAGAAGTATTTAGGCAAGCGTGAGTAGGTCCTTCCTCGTTTGAAAAGTTGCGTCTAATAACGCCATACTCCTGGAATCTGCTGTTTGTAGAGGTCGACCTTTGGTCCCTAGGCATTATACTGTACGCCCTACTCTGTGGTGCCTTACCTTTCGATGACGATGACGAGGAAGTCATGAAGGGAAAGATCCTCCAAGGCGAATTCGAGATACCTTCCGGCTTAAGCGAAGGTTTGTTCTGTCTTGTGGATGGTTCTTGCCTTGGCAGTCACACTTAAAACGTCTTGATTGCTCACCTTTCACGCAGAAGCGACAAATCTGATCACGTCCATCCTGGTAAAGAACCCGTCTTCGCGTCCGTCGATTCCAGAAATTCTTTCTCATCCCTGGTTCACCAAGATCATCCCCCCAGCTTCTGGGTTAGCAACAACGCAGACAACAGCGACGAGCGCGATGGGCATGACCACAGTCGATGAAGACCCCTTTTCATCATCGCCTTCAGTTTCCGCATCAGCATCCGCGGCGAACGTCAGCTACCTCTCGGCTATCGGCTATGGCGATGCCGATACGGATGCTGAAGTAGCAGGCAGCTCCGAGTACGATTTGGGCAGCAGTCTCAGCCCCATCCAGAGTCGAACCTCGGAGACCTCAGGCATATCGTTCTTGAGCGAGGCTGAGCATTTCCTGAGGAGTGAAAGAGATCGTGGTGATGACGTCTCTGGCTTCGCACATGATGGCAATAAATGCGCCGAGTTCGGAAGCAAGCGGAAGGGTGCGAAGCGGGAACGACTTGATGGCAAGGAGCTGCCGCAAACACCACTTTCTCTTCCGTCACCTCCCGAGACCAAGGACGTAGAACAAACTAGTCCAAGCGCGCGTGCGGTCGCCGGCGTTGATTCATTGATGTCATTATCTACCACCTGCAACTGCGGCAGTAGCAAGAGGAGCAAAAGACCAAGCCTCGGTTCTGCGCGCAACGATTCACACGCAACTTTACCGGGCACAGCCCTGAAGCGGGAAGGCTCGATAGGGAGTGACGGCTCGTCGAAGGTCCCTCACGGCAACACGGCTGCTTTGAGAGAGCTTCCGACGCATACGGAGAGCGTCAGCGCTGATTCTTTCTCCACTTCAGACTCGGTACTGAACACGCCGGAACAGGAAAAAGACGATGAAGGGCAAGAGAGAGTGGAGGACAATCAGGAGCCAGACAAATGCGCTGCGCCTGTATTACCCAGCTCGACATCAGCACCACCAGAGTGCAACCACTCACAGCATTCAAATCGCGGTGCTGGCAATGGTGGTCACCACCGCACTCCATCACGTTCCAAACGACGCTCAACCTCCTCAGTTGTTCTCTCTGATCACCACGCACCGACACCCGACTTGTCCGGCAGGCCTGAGGACTATTCCGCGCTCCTAAAGCTCTTGCAGCCTACGTTATTTAGTACGCTCGTCGAGCAGAATCTGCTCGCTAGCTTATCGGCGCTGGGCTTGGACGTCGGACAGGTCGTCCACAGCGTCATGAACGATGCTTGCGATTCGAGTGGTGCGCTTTGGTGGCTGCTCAAGAGGAAGGCAGACGAGAAGCAGGCACTGCTCATGCAATACAATACCGCGCTTGCGACTAGTATTGGCCAAGCCGCTTGTTCTTCTCCCTCAATACAGCCTATATCGACCTTTGGAACCAGGCCAGCGTCAGCAGGGTCATCAACCAACACTTCCATTGCGCCTTCCAGCCTCCCTCCCGTCCCGGACTCTACCCTGGAGATCCTTTCGGGCCTCGGAGCGCCGCCGGTGCCACCCAAAGAGTCACTGAACGACCTCTTTAAAGTCAGGCCCTCCCAGCGCAGTAAAGACTGCAGCTTCTCAGGCCCGCTGCCGCCTTCTCTTTCGCGCTCCAAGAAAAATATCTCTTCTCTCGTGGATCAGTCTAGCTCCTCGACGGGCTCCGATACAACGCCACGGCGAAGCAAGACGATGATCGCTGCGAGTGTTGGTGAGACGAGCCACGCGACTACTCCAAGCGAGACTCTGGAAACGCCGCCTCCAGACAAGTCTTCCCGCCCAGCCGCTCCTGCAGCTACCCGGCAACGTTCGACGTCCTTTACTATGCGTCAGCTCACGAACGTGCTGGCTGGAATTTCGAAAGAGCGGCTCGTTGATGAGGATGCGTCTGCATCGAACAAGTTAGAGCGGTCCAAGAGTCCTAGCTCTGCGCTGTTTAGCAAGCGTCCTGGGGTGGGTCAAGTCCGACGCGGTTCCAAAGATGATTCGCCCAGCATGACCGATTCGCCGAAGAAAAATGCGCGCACGCCTGAACTGTCACCGCGCGTCAGCTCTATGCGATTGGACACCTTGGATCCCGTGACCGATCAGTCCACTTCTCCCAGCAGCTCGGCAATCAGTGATGCGCGCAACACGGCACTCTCATTTTCCGTCTCCATGAATTCCGTTTCAACCGCTGCATCTACGACCAACACCGTCGACACTGGCAAGTCGAAGTTCCGTCGTTCCAAGTTCATGGCAACTGTGCGCACGTGGCTCGGATCGGAAGGCAAGCCAGAACAATCAAACCCTTTCCCAGCGAAAGGTAAAAAAAAGAAGAGTGGTAAGCTTGGACAAGAGTCGGCTTCGCTCGCACCCATTCAGGTTGGAAGCATGCGAAAGCGGTCCGCGCCATATCCTCAAGGCTCGATGCGAAGGGTCAGCGGTGTGCCGCATAGCCCCATGCGCGCAAGCGTCAGTCGTATGAGCTCTTCCAACAGTATTTACAGGAGACCATCCACGATTCGCAGGCAAAGTGCGAGCACGATTGTTCTTGCCGCTACAGGTCAAGATGGTATCGGAATTTCTGTCCGGCAGAACAGTCGCCCGTCGAGCATCCATTCCGTGGGACGTAAAGCTTCGGGCCTGCACGGAAGAAAGGGGTCTGCTAGTAGCTCTGGCTCAGGAGTCAAACAACTGCGAGGAGAATACGCCGGGAGCCTGCGCCATCGTCGGCGAGCTAGTTCAGAAGGCGGTACAATTGTCCAACGGCACCGCGTTTACTCAACCAGCGCAAGCCACTCGCGTCGACACTCGAAGACAGACTCAGCCGAGTTGACGGGGGCTGAGCTTGATGACTCCTTGGCGGCTGAAACTCCGCGGCTATCGCATGCACCGCGCAAATCATCTGATTCTCGAGAGGGCCACGAAAACTACGGAAGCGGGCATTTCAAGACCCAATTTTTGGCGCACAAAACCCGCACGAGCTTCAAACCGCCGACTTCTATGAACATATCGTCCAGCAAAGAAGGTGCACACGGCCATGGCAACGGACACGGCCATTCGCACTTGCAGCCTCACGTTCCCACTTGGATGCGGAGCTGGGGCAAGCCCCCGCCACATTGGGAAGGCCGCATCGACGATGAGCCTTCCAAGAGCGAAATCATCGACACTCTTCGGCCCAAGCTCCGGGACGTCTTTGCGCAGAGTGAAGATGACGTGTGGGAAGA
This sequence comes from Tilletiaria anomala UBC 951, assembly GCF_000711695.1. Taxonomy (NCBI): domain Eukaryota; kingdom Fungi; phylum Basidiomycota; class Exobasidiomycetes; order Georgefischeriales; family Tilletiariaceae; genus Tilletiaria; species Tilletiaria anomala. Next base: position 8,785 of record NW_013546880.1, on the reverse strand, counting down.
CGAGGACGAGGAGCCGGCGTACCTTGGTGGCCTTGGCCAGACGGCAGCCAGCAGCGCCATGGCGAATTGGACCTGGGGGAGCCGTGCTGCTGCCGACTCGCCGTACGCAAGCCGAATCTTACTGGGGTCCGGCTCGATAAATGCTGCTGATGAAGTCCGCCCGAAATCCATGCGCTCGCTCTTCACTCCACCCTCGCTCGGGTCTGAGACTGCACCGAGGATCATTTCTACGTCTGCTCCATCATCGGACGGGCTTCCTATTCAAGGTGAGGCCGGCGCAAGCACCCTCGCAGCGCTATCTGCTGGCAGCCGCATTCGGACGGCAGCTGCGCCAACATTTAGGCCGACCATTGAAGAAGAAGAGGAAGAAGATTAGGAGCCTTCAATGTCCTCGCTTAGATACGAAGGGCACGATACCCAGAGGGTTAATTCACTCTCTTAGATACCCCGAAAATAGTTTGCAACAGCACAGTCCATCGAAATTGCATGAGCATTTATCATTCAATGAGTATCGTGCGTCAAGCCGGAAGGCTGTGACCTCGTCCTGGGCAAGTCTGTGTAGAAGCTGGGCTCCATGAGCTCCTCACTGGGTAAGTCAGGAGTGAATGCAAGCAGGGGAGCCGTCGGCCTTTCGCTCGGAGACGGAGATCGCTCCCGCGCCGATTCGTTTCGCGCGTCGCCCACAGGTTCGCTCTGTGATGCTGCATCAAGCGGCGTGCTCGAATGTAGGATGTTGGTAGCGGCGGACGGCAAGGCCTTGCACAAGGGCGAGCATTCAGCGGGGGTAAGTGACTTGGGCTCTCTGCGTGTCGGTGAAGTGGAAGCTGCTGTTGCTGTTGCTGTTGCTGCTGCTGCTGCTGCAATACGCGCCTCCATCAGTTGCCAAGGATCGTGGAACAGCTTGCTGGTCATTGCAGCAGCCTTGAGAGCAGCCCCGCGCCGCAAGCGTTCAGGAGCAGGGGCGAGCTGCATGGGGACCGCGTTCGCTTTCCCCCTTCCCGAAGCGAATGGACCCTTGGGCCGAGCTGGAGATTCTGCCGACGTCGGCGTCTCGTTGTCCTTGAGATTTGCAGCCGGCACACGAGTAAGAGAAGTGGCGGTGACTTCTTTCTCTTCCATGGAGCCTGCTTGTGGCTTGGATTTCGTTTGCAATTGCAGCGTTACCCCTCGGATTCTTTTGCGTGCGGGAAGAGCAGAACCTTTTGAAGGACACGATGCAATTTTCTTCGTTCTTAGAGGGTGGACAGTACGCACACCTGCTCGCTGAGGCGGCGGAGCGCAGGAAGAAGCCGCGGGATTGGGAGATCTGCAAACTGGTGCAGGGTCCGGTGTTGCCAGCCGTTCTTTGCCGGGACAGGGAAGCTGCACCTCCTCGGGATAACCATCCAAGACGGCCGCGATCGCGCGCAGCCTTGAAAGCAGCGCTTGGCGCGACATGCGCTCGCCCGTGGCCGTGTGGCTGCCGTTGACGCTGACGTCTGCGAGCTGGCGCATGAGCACGAGCAACGCCATGGCGTCCGGTCGCAGTGCAAATTGCATGAGCGTATGCTCCAAGCCTGTGACTACACTCGCGCCTGCGACTGCACCTCCTTCACTGGGCAGTGAGTTCCTCGACATCTGCCCAGCGAGCTGCGGGTCACTTCCTTTGCGCGGGGTCTGCAGATCGGCGAGCGGCTCTAGGAGGAGGGAATCGAACTCATCTTCGGAGGCACTGCTCGCTTCTTGAGTTCTTAACTGAGGTCCGGGATCCCGAGGACCACGGAGGGCGTCGGCGTCTGAACCATTGGTAGTCGCTGGCCGACGGACTGCAGCAGCAGCGGGAGGATCGAACCCAGCGAAGCTTACCCGAGCCCGCTTGGTAGCTGGCGGAGCGTCCGGCTTGCGCAGCGCAGAAATATGGCGCAGGTCAGGCTGCGCCTTCGTAGAGCTACGAGGCACTGGAGATGCGTTCTTTCGTCCGGTCGTTGTAGGCTCATATTGTGCACGTCCAGCGGTACGCTTCGAGGTGTTGGTAGATGTGGAAGCAGCAGCGTTGGCTTCGTCAGAAGCAGCAGCAGCAGAAGTCGAAGCTTTGGACAGCTGCAGGTTCCTTGGTCTTTTCGTCGAGACTGGCGCCAAAGCCTCGCGTCGCTGTGGCCTCTGTAGCGATGCCCGCGCATGCTCGTTCGCACCATGGTTATCCTCGTTGCGCAGACCCGCATCAGGTACGCACGAGTGAGCCTTTGAAGATTTTGTATGAGTCTCAGCACGATGATAACTCTCTGCTGTACCGGAGTCCTGCCATTTCTGTGCTCCGCATTCGTCTCCGTGCCCATCTCCAGCCCGGCGTACTCCTTCACTCTGCCTGCCATCTCTAGCCGTGAGCACCGCATCGTCTTCTTCTGAGCGTGAAGCATCCGACAAGCGCATTGCGCCTGACAGCAGAGCCTTCTTCGTCGCCTCCCTCCGCAGGCAGATGCGCGGACCGCCGTGCTGCCGGCGGTCCGCATCGTCAAGGACATCCCCTGCTTGCGGCTGGCTTCGTCCAGAGCCTGATTGGGCTTCGGTCGAATGTGCACCTGGGGCGCTGCGCTGATTTGATAGCGATAGCACTGTAGGTGGAGAAGCGGGACTGGCGTACTTGCCGTCCGGATCCTCATTCTCGTCCTCATGCTCATGCTGCACCATCCACCATGGCCGAGCAGGAGCAGATCTGCGCTCCCGCGTTGCCCTTCGCAGACTGTCGTGATCTCGATTCATGGAGGCGGCCGACCGTCCTTTCACTCTTGCTTCTCCGCCTACAGCTCGGCGCGGAGAGACGCCATCGCGCGATGTCATGGTTGTCCGACTTGCTTGTGCTCGTGCTGACGCTCCAAACGCTGTCATTAGAGCACTATCTGCCTCAGTGTGCTCGGACACCATGGGCACGGCATCAGCTGAAGAGACACTGTGCACTGCATCGGCCTCGTAGCCCGACTCGTTATCGGAGCCGATGCGCCTGCACTTGTCGGACCGGGTCGTCAATGGCTCGGCACTGGATGCCGCGTTCCTCTTGTTGCGTGCAGAGTCGCGGCGCTTGCTGCTCGCGGTAGCAGCAGCACCTTTCCTTACAGGCTTTTGCGTCTGCGCGCGCACATTCGCAAGCCTGCGTCCCCACGCGAGCGTCCCGACGAATTTGGCCCAGAGAGAGCCCGGGCCCGGGCCCGCGCTTGCGCTTACACCGCTCGCACGCAAGTGGCTAAGGCTCTTCGTCGGCGACTGTGATTTAGCGAGCGGGGGCGACTCGGAAAAGCTGCTGCTGCTGCGTCGGCTCTTTACGTTGCCTTGCGCTAGCTGTCGCTGCCGCTGCTGCTGTTGCTGCTGCTGTTGTTGTCGACGACGCCGCCTCTGCTGTGCGACGCGTCCGCTCGCGGCCACAGCAGACCGCGCTCTGCTCTGCTTCTTCTTCCTCGGCGCCGGCGTCGACACAGTCTCCTCCTGCGGTTGGGCTAGCCGTGGCTGCGACGAGCCCCACAGCCGGCCAAGGATGTGGTCGCGGAAACGCTGTGCGCGCGCCTTGCGCTCGCGGGCCTTGCGCGCGTCAGCGCGGCGTGCGAGCTGCGCCGTGCTCGGCTCGCGGCGGCGCCAGTGCTCCGGGAAGGGCAAGAGTGCGTGAGTGGGCGCGGCGCGCCCAGAGCCATGCGCATCATTCGCGATCTGCAGGCACGCGGCGCGCGTCGGAGGGCGAGCATGCTGCTGCTGCTGTTGTTGCGCTGCCGATGCGCTGTCAGCGTGTTCAATCGGAAGATACGAATGCCGAGATGGAGGTGGCGTGAGGAGCGCTTGAGGCGCTAGGTGGATGTTTCTGGCAGTAGGATGAGCTACACATGAGTGCCCGCTGCTGCTGATGCCGCACGATCGGTGCTTGCGGATGTGAAAGTGGAAAGACAAGACTCACCCCGATGAATCGAGCCACGAACCCTTTGCGACGTCCTGGAGCCACTCAACATCGCGCTCGGGTAGCATGTTGGCTGCAAGCGTCACGAAGAGCCTCTCCGCGCGCGCCGGATCGGTTGGGCCAGGCCGACCTGCGTCCATCTGATGAGCGTCACCAGAGTGCTGTGCAGCTGGTTGCAGCGGCCTGACAGAGTCCTCCTCTTGTTCTTCGGGGAAGCTGGAGGGCACGATGGATTCTTGCGTGCCGCCCTGCGCGCCTGCGTCAGTACTCGCTGCTTCTGATGGCGCTTCACCGACAAAGCCGCTCAGCTTGAGCAAGCGCGCAAAGGCGCGTTTCTCTACAGCGTTTAAGCGGCTATTGACGCGTCGCCTAGAGGTGGAAGCAGAAGTGAAAGAGGCATTCGCGCCGCCAGCTTGGACGGCAGCAGCGTCGAACGACGCTGCGCCGGACGCTGCATGTTCATTTGCCTCAGCGGGAAGGGCCGGTTGAGTGGTGGGATGCTGTTCTTCGGCGCCGCGAGCACAGGCTCGCTGCGTGCCTAGCGCTGTGCCGTTTGCAGGCTGCTTTTCTGTTGCGTGCTGCTGGGCCGCGCCGGCAACAGCGCCGTCCTCTAGCTCCTTCTCCTGCTGTTCGCTTTCGTAGCCTGCGTGAGTTCGCGTGTCTTGCGGGCCGTCTGCGAAAGCATTGAAGTTGGCCCAGGAGGGAAGAGCGTTTGGCACATGAGCGGTCGCGTAGCCGTGCAGACGCGTGGTCGGAGCGTGCAACACGTCTGCAGAGGCGCAGTGTAAGCACATGCACCGGAGAAAGTAAGAGACAGGCGAGGCGGGCGTGTAAGCGAACGAGCGAGCATTCACTCGGATCTTATACAGGGCTCAAAGTGTAATGTGTACAGTGCTGTCTCACCTTGTGCACTAGGCCATCGTCCATCGGGCAAAGCATGGCGGCTGCTACTGGCGCTGGTGGTGGTTCTATGCAGACTCCACTCCCACAGCTGAGCAGTGCGTACCATGGCCAAAGTGATGTCGCTGCTGGCGCCGACGCCCCCTTCTCTAGGTCACGCGTATGGGCACATGCTTCGTCGTTCGGGCAGGCACCATCTCCGGGAGCGAGCACCGACGCTATATTTAAAGTGGCACACACGCACACACACATTCTCGCTCTCCCTTTCTCTCTATCCTGGGTCCCCAGCGGGGCGTGAACAGCCAAGAAGCATTCTGGTTGTGTCTGGGCTACCTGGGATCTGATTGGAGGTGTGATGGATATGGTGGGCTGGTGGGCTGCAGCGACGGGTTTAACCGGTGGTTGATACGTAACCCTAGAGCCATCCAACCCTACAATGGGGTTCCCCACCTAGGGCACGTACGTGCAAAGAGCAGCGGCTCATCCTCGTGAGAGACCCGCTAGACTCTCTCTGGACTCTCCCTCTGCGACTGGCGTACTGCTTGCTGACTGCTCCCACTTCAATGCAAACAAGTCCGGGCTTCTACCCTTCCGTGCAAGCTCTTCGCAGCCGAGACAAATTGGATCCGGCCAGCAAGATACAGTCATCGCATATACTAAAATAACAGGGGCCCCCCTCTCGTTCGCACGTATCTCATCCTCCGTCCCTGCGGCCCGCAACAGGTAGTGTCGCACGCCACGCCCACGTCACGCGACCGCCCCTCCCGCCCGATCGCAACACCCCTTTTGCTGCTCAGCGCTGCAGTTGCACATATCTCGTCGCACGCCATCTCCTCGCTGCAGACCCGCAGACTTGTCTTGATTCCGTGACGCTATCGCTCTCTCAAAAGAAGGATCGAGAACCGTGAACTGCCTTCGCAATCAAGGAGCTGCTGTGTTGGCACGTGCGAGAATCGCGAACCAACTACGACAGCGACAAAAAGGAAAACAGCAGCGGCCTCGCTCTCCGTGTCTCGTGCTCTCCACACTCGTGACATCGCCAGGGACGTTTGAAAGAGAGAGAGCCTAAGAGAAACAGGGATCAGCGATAAACATGACGGAACCAAGGAGGAGAAAGATCGCCGTCTTGGGCTCGCGATCAGTCGGTGCGTCCGCCTTGGTCGGCAGGTTCAACTCGGGGCTCTACATGGGAAATTGACATTGCCCCCCCTCTCTTTCCTTCCCTTGGCATTCCTTCCATGCACCCGCTCCTCGAATTGCCTGGACTCGCGCGCGCCGACGCTGCACGCATGCACAGGCAAATCCTCTCTCGTCGTGCGCTACGTCGAGGATGCGTTCGTCGACTCGTACTACCCGACTATCGAGAACATATTCAACAAGAAGATCCGCTACAAGGGCCAGGATTTCGACTGCGATATCATCGACACTGCAGGGCAGGTGAGAGAGAGGGGACAAAGGGTGTAGGAGGCGCGCTCATTCGCGATAGCGGCAAAGGTCAGCTGATGCCAAACCAACCTTCCCCCCCCCCGGGGGCCGCGTACCCTACCATACGCTGCAATTCAACGCTGGCAGGACGAATACTCGATCCTCAACTCGAAGCATGCGATCGGGATCCACGGGTACGTGCTCGTGTACAGCATCGCATCGCGCAACTCGTTCGACATGATCCAGACAGTGTACGACAAGATCCTCAATTACACGGGCACCGAGAGCGTACCGTGCGTTATCGTAGGGCAAAAGAGCGACTTGCACGTCCAGAGGTGCGTTTCTGTCAGCGCCCCGTCTTGTCTTTCTTATCATGGCTCGCAGTGGCCGGAACTCGTTTGCTAAATGGCACGCGCTACGTCTCTTTTCTATACCACCACACGAACCCGTGCCATTCCCTTTCGCACAGACAAGTGTCAGAGGACGAAGGCAAGGACTTGGCGCAGCAGCTCAAGTCAGCATGGGTTGAAGTATCAGCGCGGCATAATGCCAACGTCGGTGAGCCCTTTATTGCCCCTGGTCTCCAGCGCGCTTCGCACCTGGCCTGCCTTTGTCGCTGATGTTTCATTTGTCTTTATTCCTTGGGTGCGATGTGGTACAGTCAAGGTGTTCGAGTTGATGCTGCAGGAGACCGAGCGCGAGACGCAGGAGACGGGCAAGGAGCCTGAGCCGTCCAAGTGCTGCGTCATGTGATGTGGTGTCCTGTGATGTGATGCCACGGCAGCAGAGGGCACTTCTCCACTTGTTCCCCCTCCCAGCGTAACACCCGCCCGCCTGCCACACCTGCGATCGACTCGCTGTCGTCGTCGCCTCTTTGTGCGCTTGCACCGACCTCCACCAGATTCCTGTACATCCCTTCGGGCACGTTTGACTTCGTATGGTGATCCATGTGGCCCGAGCCCGGGCACCACGCTATTTCGCATCGATTCTCGATGTTTGGCTTGTTCTCGCAGCTACCTTTTGTTTCTATCTCTTATCGGCTAGACTAGATCCTGTTTCCCCTACCTCCGCCCAGCCCAAGCTAGCTCACTGAAGAGCAGCCACATGTATTGCACTCCCTGTGGGATGCACGGGTGCGGAGGGTAGGCGCCGGCACAGGTGTGGGCGGGGGCAAGTGTAATTTCTTTCCCAACCTCGTGCTTGTACCCGATGAATCCACGTGTCATCAATGAGCGATCAGCAGCAGCAGCCGGTGGCGGCGGCGGCGGCAATATCCAACTTGGCCTCGTATACACATATACTTTGTCCCCTGCACTCGTCACTCGGTACCCATGTAACGCATTGCGCTCACGAGACCACGTAATCGACTCCCGACTGGCTCGTCGCGCGTCCCGCGCGTTGGCCTACATGCGCGGCCCTTTTGCTAGTGGACAGTCTCTGGCCGCTGCTGGCCAATCGCCATGAGTGCATGCTGAATCCAGCGTGGCGTCCGCCGTCAGGCCGTGTTTCTACTACGTATGTACATTACGGGGAGGTTTGACCGAGAGCAGGAGTAGGGGAGAGTAGCTCTTGGAACTCTCGAAACTGACACCTGATGACTGACAAGAGACATGTATGGTGTGTGTTGCCTGACTTGGCCCACCGCCGGAACGGCTGACATCAGCGTGTCTTCCCTCTTGGCTGCCTCCCCGTTTTCGGTTCCGCGATGAGCCTGGACGTGTGAGAGGCGTGGCCACACCGAATAGCGATGACGCACCGATGTCGACGCTCTCGCGTCTCGGCATGCCTGTTGCATGCTCCAACGACCCACGTCCCACGCTCACTTTCGCAGGGGCGTGTGCGGTGCGCTAATAGATCCAGTTTGCTACTACTGAATATACATGGCTGGAGAATGAGAGTAGGGACGGCTGCTCCCACGTGTGCATACACTACTGCTACAAACTGTGCATTGGGTGGGGGCCATTGTCGTCAAGCACCTCGGTCCATCAGCATGTTCCATATCCGCCCGTCGCATGTCCAGACTGAGAGCGTTGCCACGCCGCCTGCTCTCTGAGTTGCGCTACAGCAGCAAAGCCAGTAAGTGGAAGGGTGCACAGTGTTGGAGAGTGGAGACGCGCCGCTCTGGGCTGTGGGGACTCCCTGTATGTGGTATGGTGCCATGGAGCCAGCCAACGACCGCTGGCGAGATGGGCTGTACTGTTCCGCCACGCTTGTTGGTAGTCGTGTGCTTTGAGACGATGTTTTTTTTCGTTCTCCAAAAGTGGATGGCTGTGAAACTGCGAGACGTGAGACGACAGTTGGTTAGCCCAGGCAGTCGGAGGCCAAAAGCAGTCAGCAGACCGTGGTGAGGGTATAAGGGCAGGGCAATGCGGCACAGCCCCTAACGTCCGCTGCAGTGAGGCACTCTCACAGTCAACAGCCTAAGCACAGAAATGCGCACTGGGCCGGTGGCGAGCAAGATCTTGTGGTTGCGGGCCAGATGAAACACACTCCACTAGAGGCAGGCAGTGGACCGGTCCTTTGTCACCCGCAAGGTTTGAGCGG